>NW_027507790.1:269446450-269648950 GCF_037356315.1 Lithobates pipiens | reverse complement strand
TCTACAAAAAAAAAGCAAAAAAAAAAAAAAAAACGCATCACTATCAGTCCAGCGCAGTATGACGGATGACGTCAACCGTCACAGAGCAACGCACCAAGGTACGATCAATCGATGGAAAAATCTCCACTTCCCGGGCTGTTTGTGTGCGCAGAGACCCGCGCCAATGGGGGAAAGGAACGCGCGCTGCGGCCGTACTGCGCATTACATTCGATCCTTACATTTTTGCCACAGGCCCATCGATTCAATAACGGTGTCATCACCGTCGTCTGTACTCGCCTGCTGTCCGGGGAAATTTCATGACTACAAAAATAGTCCCGACACACCGGCAACGCCAACTGTCAAATTTGGTTGTGCTCTCAACCAAACGGTCAAACCATCAAATGTTTGTCATAACTGATCGCGTGTGTTGCAACATCGATCAAACAGAGACCAAGTGATCGCATGTACTGAATCACCAATCAAACAGAGACCAAGTGATCGTGTGTGCTGCATCACCAATCAGAGACCAAGTGATCGCGTGTGCTGCATCACCAATCAGAGACCAAGTGATCGCGTGTGCTGCATCATCGATCACCAATCAGAGGCCAAGTGATCGTGTGTGCTGCATCACCGATCAAACAGAGACCATGTGATCGCGTGTGCTGCATCATCAATCAAACAGAGACCAAGTGATCGCGTGTGCTGCATCATCGATCAGAGACCAAGTGATCGCGTGTGCTGCATCATCGATCAAACAGAGACAAAGTGATTGCGTGTGCTGAATCACCAATCAAACAGAGACCAAGTGATCGTGTGTGCTGCATCACCAATCAGAGACCAAGTGATCGCGTGTGCTGCATCATCGATCACCAATCAAACAGAGGCCAAGTGATCGTGTGTGCTGCATCACCAATCAGAGACCAAGTGATCGCGTGTGCTGCATCACCAATCAGAGACCAAGTGATCGCGTGTGCTGCATCATCGATCACCAATCAAACGGAGGCCAAGTGATTGCATGTTCTGCATCATCGATCAAACAGAGACCAAGTGATCGCGTGTGCTGCATCATCGATCACCAATCAGAGGCCAAGTGATCGCGTGTGCTGCATCACCGATCAAACAGAGACCAAGTGATCGTGTGTTCTGCATCATCGATCAAACAGAGACCAAGTGATCGCGTGTGCTGCATCACCAATCAGAGACCAAGTGATCGTGTGTGCTGCATCACCAATCAGAGACCAAGTGATCGCGTGTGCTGCATCATCGATCACCAATCAAACAGAGACCAAGTGATCGCGTGTGCTGCATCATCGATCACCAATCAGAGGCCAAGTGATCGCGTGTGCTGCATCACCGATCAAACAGAGACCAAGTGATCGCGTGTGCTGCATCACCAATCAGAGACCAAGTGATCGGGTGTGCTGCATCACCAATCAGAGACCAAGTGATCGCGTGTGCTGCATCACCAATCAGAGACCAAGTGATCGCGTGTGCTACATCATCGATCACCAATCAAACGGAGGCCAAGTGATTGCGTGTTCTGCATCATCGATCAAACAGAGACCAAGTGATCGCGTGTGCTGCATCATCGATCACCAATCAGAGGCCAAGTGATCGCGTGTGCTGCATCACCGATCAAACAGAGACCAAGTGATCGCGTGTGCTGCATCACCAATCAGAGACCAAGTGATCGTGTGTGCTGCATCACCAATCAGAGACCAAGTGATCACGTGTGCTGCATCATCGATCAAACAGAGACCAAGTGATCGCGTGTGCTGCATCACCAATCAGAGACCAAGTGATCGTGTGTGCTGCATCACCAATCAGAGACCAAGTGATCGCGTGTGCTGCATCATCGATCACCAATCAAACAGAGACCAAGTGATCGCGTGTGCTGCATCATCGATCACCAATCAGAGGCCAAGTGATCGCGTGTGCTGCATCACCGATCAAACAGAGACCAAGTGATCGCGTGTGCTGCATCACCAATCAGAGACCAAGTGATCGGGTGTGCTGCATCACCAATCAGAGACCAAGTGATCGCGTGTGCTGCATCACCAATCAGAGACCAAGTGATCGCGTGTGCTACATCATCGATCACCAATCAAACGGAGGCCAAGTGATTGCGTGTTCTGCATCATCGATCAAACAGAGACCAAGTGATCGCGTGTGCTGCATCATCGATCACCAATCAGAGGCCAAGTGATCGCGTGTGCTGCATCACCGATCAAACAGAGACCAAGTGATCGCGTGTGCTGCATCACCAATCAGAGACCAAGTGATCGTGTGTGCTGCATCACCAATCAGAGACCAAGTGATCACGTGTGCTGCATCATCGATCACCAATCAAACAGAGACCAAGTGATCGCGTGTGCTGCATCATCGATCACCAATCAGAGGCCAAGTGATCGCGTGTGCTGCATCACCGATCAAACAGAGACCAAGTGATCGCGTGTGCTGCATCACCAATCAGAGACCAAGTGATCGCGTGTGCTGCATCACCAATCAGAGACCAAGTGATCGCGTGTGCTGCATCACCAATCAGAGACCAAGTGATCGCGTGTGCTGCATCACCAATCAGAGACCAAGTGATCGCGTGTGCTGCATCACCAATCAGAGACCAAGTGATCGCGTGTGCTGCATCACCAATCAGAGACCAAGTGATCGCGTGTGCTGCATCACCAATCAGAGACCAAGTGATCGCGTGTGCTGCATCATCGATCACCAATCAAACAGAGACCAAGTGATCACGTGTGCTGCATCATCGATCACCAATCAGAGGCCAAGTGATCGCGTGTGCTGCATCACCGATCAAACAGAGACCAAGTGATCGCGTGTGCTGCATCACCAATCAGAGACCAAGTGATCGCGTGTGCTGCATCACCAATCAGAGACCAAGTGATCGCGTGTGCTGCATCATCGATCACCAATCAAACAGAGACCAAGTGATCGCGTGTGCTGCATCACCAATCAGAGACCAAGTGATCGCGTGTGCTGCATCATCGATCACCAATCAAACAGAGACCAAGTGATCGCGTGTGCTGCATCACCGATCTAACAGAGATCAAGATGGCAGCTTCCTCGGCGGAAAAAGGTTTAGTGCCTTGAAAAAGTATTCACACCCCTTTAAATTTTCCACATTTTGTCATGTTACACCCAAAAAACGAAAAATGTATTTTATTGGGATTTTATGTGATGGACCAACACAAAGTGGCTCATAATTGAAGTGGAAGGAAAACTATAAATGGTTTTCCAAATTTTTAACCGCTTGCCGACCGGCTCATGGCGCTATACTGCAGCAGAAGGGCACGTACCGGCAGATTAATCTACCTGCAGGTTTCCCTTTAAGAAGTAGTTTGCGGGAGCGGGCGCACCGCCGCAAGTCTGTTTACGGGTCCCGCGTAATCGATGTCTGCGGGGATACCCGCGATCGTGCTGATGTAAACAAGCATCTCCCCATCCTTCCTAGTGACAGGACACTGATCTCTGCTCCCTGTAATCGGGAGCGGTGACCAGTGTCATGTCACATGTAGCCCCCCCCCCCCCCCCACAGTTAGAATCACTCCCTAGGACACACTTACACAGTAATCAATGCATTTTTAAATGCACTGATCGTTGGATAAATGACAATGGTCCCAAAGTCATGCCAAAAGCGTCCGATGTGCCCACCATAATGTCGCAGTCACGATAAAAAAAATAAAAAACGCTGATCGCCGCCATTACTAGTAAAAAAAAAAAAAATAAGCAATAAAAATGCCATAAAACGATCCCCTATTTAATAGACGCTATAACATTTGCACAAACCAAATCAATAAACGCTTATTGCGATCTTTTTTACCAAAAATATGTAGAAGAATACGTATCGGCCTAAACAGAGGAAAAAAAATATGTTTTTTATATATATTTTTTGTGGATAATTTATTATAGTAAAAACTAAAAAATAAAGTTTTTTTTTTTTTTTCAAAATTGGTGCTATTTTTTTTTGTTTATAGCGCAAAAAATAAAAGCCGCAGAGGTGATAAAATACCACCCAAAGAAAGCTCTATTTGTGGGGGAAAAAAAAAAAAACGACGTCAATTTTGTTTGAGAGCCACGTCGCATGACCGCGCAATTGTCAGTAAAAGCAACGCAGTGCCGAATCGCAAAGGTCTTTGGGCAGCCAAATGGTCCGGGGCTGAAAGTGGTTAACAAATAAATATGTGAAAAGTGTGGCGTGCATTTGTATTCAGCCCCCCTTTGTTCGGATCCCCCTAACTAAAATCTAGTGGAACCAATTGCCTTCAGAAGTCACCTAATTAGTAAATAAAGTCCACCTGTGTGTAATTTAATCTCAGTATACATACAGCTGTTCTGTGAAGCCCTCAGAGGTTTGTTAGAGAACCTTAGTGGGCAAACAGCATCATGAAGGCCAAGGAACACACCAGACAGGTCAGGGATAAAGTTGTGGAGAAGCGGGGTTAGGTTCTAAAACAATATCCCAAGCTTTGAACATCTCACGGAGCTCTGTTCAATCCATTATCTGAAAATGGAAAGAGTATGGCACAACTGCAAACCTACCAAGACATGGCCGTCCACCTAAACTGACCGGCCGGGCAAGGAGAGCATTCATCAGAGAAGCAACCAAGAGGTCCATGGTAACTCTGGAGGAGCTGCAGAGATCCACAGCTCAGGGGGGAGAATCTGCCCACAGGACAACTATTAGTCGTCTCTCCACAAATCTGCCCTTTATGGAAGAGTGACAAGAAGAAAGACATTGGTGAAAGAAATCCATAAGAAGTTCTGTTTGCAGTTTGTGAGAAGCCATGTGGGGGACACAACAAACATGGAGAAGAAGGTGCTCTGGTCAGATGAGACCAACATTTAACTTTTTGGCCTAAAAGCAAAACACTACGTGTGGTGGAAAACTAACACTGCACATCACCCTGAACACACCATCCCCACTGTGAAACATGGTGGTGGCATCATGTTGTGGGGATGCTTTTCTTCAGCAGGGACAGGGAAGCTGCTCAGAGTTGATGGGAAGATGGATGGAGCCAAATACAGGACAATCTTAGAAGAAAACCTGTAAAGCCCCAAACACACACTTCGTTTTTCTGCTGAGTTTTTCCTTCAGGTTTACCAAAACCATGTAGTGGAAGGGCCTGCCTGATTGCACACACATTGAAAGTCCTAGGGTCTGACCTCATATTCTATGGTTTTGGTAAATCTGAAGGAAAAAAAAAAAACTCAGCAGAAACACTGATAAGTGTGTACGGGGCTTTAGAGTCTGCAAAAGACTTGAGACTGGGGTGGAGGTTCACCTTCCAGCAGGACAACGACCCGAAACATACAGCCAGAGCTACAATGGAATGGATTACATCAGCCTTTCTCAACCTTTCCAACCCAGAGGAACCTTTGAAATAGTTCTCCGGTCTTGGGGAACCCCCCCTAACAATTAGAAATCTACAACTCATGATACATTGGTGTGATGTTCAATGGGAAGAATGGTGGTCCTTATACCTGTGGTCATTGGGAAGAATTACCTCCTAAGCCCTTGTACACACAGTCGGAGATTCCGACGGAATGCTTTTACATTTTTGGCTTTTTTTAAATAGTATTTATTGCATTTATATTTTTTTACTTTTTTTTTCGTTTAAACTTTATAGTTATCACAAGAGGACAAACAAGCCCACTTCTAATAGCTTAGGGTAGGTAAAAGGTACTGTTTAAAAGGAGACATCATGGGTCTATCAGACCCCTAATTTCTACTCTGCCCTCCAAAGCATCTAACGGAGAACAGATCTTGCTCTCTTAGGCCGCGTACACACGGGCGGATTGTCTGTCCAACTTAGTCCGCTGAACCGTGTTTCAGCGGACAATCCGCTCGTGTGTGGGCTTCAGCGGACTTTTTCAGCGGACAATCTGACGAACAAAGTCTTACGGAATTTCCGTAAGACAGTCCGTTCAAACTTGGTTTTGTCCGTCCAAACTTGGTTTCAGCGGACAATCCGCTCGTGTGTGGGCTTCAGCGGACTTTTTCAGCGGACAATCTGCTCGTGTGTGGGCTTCAGCGAACTTTTTCAGCGGACAATCCGCTCGTGTGTGGGCTTCAGCGGACTTTTTCAGCGGACAGTCTGACGAACAAAGTCTTACGGAATTTCCGTAAGACAGTCCGTTCAAACTTGGTTTTGTCCGTCCAAACTTGGTTTCAGCGGACAGTCCGCTCGTGTGTAGGCAAGTTGGACGGACTAAGTATGGCGCATGCTCAGAAAGGGTTTACACGGCCGAAGGTTGCATTGCAGTGTATAGGACGTCGTTTTTCTAGTCCCGTCGTACGTGCTGTACACGTCATCACGCAAGCTTTCAGCGGACTGTCTGCTCATCGTGTGTGGTCAAGTCCGTTCATGCAAATTTTGAACGGACTGTCTGTCGGATTGTCTGCCGAACTTAGTTGGCCAGACAATCCGCCCGTGTGTACGCGGCCTTAGCCATTTCCCTGGCTGGGACAGGCTCATACACTTGGACTTCCAAGGAGGTTAAAATTGGCCTGGGCAAGGAGGTGAAAGTTCCCAGTAGGCAAGCAGTTAGAGCAGTGATTCTCAGCCAGGGTTCCATGGAACCCTAATGCCACGTACACACACGACCGGACTTTTCGAGGGACTAGGTCCGACAGACTTTCGACGGAGTTCTGACAGAGTTCTGACAGAGTTCTGACAGAGTTCTGACAGAGTTCTGACAGAGTTCTGACAGAGTTCTGACAGAGTTTTGACGGACTTTCCGAATGAACGGACTTGGCCACACACAATCACACCAAAGTCCGACGGATTCGAACGTGACGACGTACGACTGAACTAGAATAAGGAAGTTCATAGCCAGTAGCCAATAGCTGCCCTAGCGTCGGTTTTTGTCTGTCGGACTAGCATACACACGAGTGGATTTCTCGGTAGGAACTGGGTCCGGTGGAGTTCTGGCGGAAAAATTTGAAACATGTTCTATTTCTAAAGTCTGTCAGACTTTTGCAAATCAAAAGTCCGCTGCAGCCCACACCACGATCGAATAGTCTGCCGGAATTGTTCCGTCTGACTTTTGATGTTGAAAAGTCTGGTCGTGTGTACGCAGCATAAGGTTCCCCCAGAGGTTGTAGGGGTTCCTTCAGCATTGGGCAATTTCTGCCTTTCAAGTAAGTTCCCACTGACGCCATTGATCTTTTTAACTATCAGTAAGGAGGTAATTCTTCCCAATGACCACAAGTGTAAGGACCATTCTTCCCAATGACCATCACTCTAATGTATCATGTGTTGTAGATTTCTAATTTTTAGCAGGGGTTCCCTGAGACCGGAGAACTATTTCAAGGGTTCCTCTGTGTTGAAAAGGTTGAGAAAGGCTGGGTTAGAGAATTGACCCATATACAA
This sequence comes from Lithobates pipiens, assembly GCF_037356315.1. Classification (NCBI taxonomy): domain Eukaryota; kingdom Metazoa; phylum Chordata; class Amphibia; order Anura; family Ranidae; genus Lithobates; species Lithobates pipiens. The sequence continues at coordinate 269,641,580 of NW_027507790.1, read as the reverse complement.
AAGCGTCTAACCTTGGGACAGGTCCACCAGGTATGGAGGGCCATCCCCACCTGGCCGCAACCCTGAAAGCAGAAGGACGAAGCAGCCGGATATATTTTACCAAGTCATTCTGGCACCACCTAGTACCACCTAGCCTACACCCAAGGCTACATTCATGATGCCCTTATGAATAGAGGTCGACCGATATATCGGCCGACATTTGCCGTTTTTTAAATAATCGGCATCGGCCGATTGTGCTGATAAAAAGCCGATTTAGAACTACAGCGGGACTTTGAAATGACTTCTGTATAGAAGTCAGTGCAAGTTGACTGAGTCGTCATAGCAACGTCTTTCCTCCTCTCTGGGCAGTCTGCCAAGAAAAGAACTAAATGATACAATGTTTACACTGAATGAATGAAGTCATCTCTGTGTGTAGAAGTTCTCAGTTTAACCATTTAAAGACTAAATCTTTTCTGACACTTGTTGCTTACAAGTAAAAATCCTGTATTTTCTGCCAGAAAATCACTTAGACCCCCCAAAAATTATATATTTTTTTAGCAGAGATCCCTAGGGAATAAAATAGCGGTTGTTGCAATATTTTATGTCACACGGCATTTGCACAGAGGTCTTTAAAATGCATTTTTTGGGGGAAAAAATACACCATTTAAAAAATAAAAATAAAATAAAAACAGTAAAGTTAGCCCATTTTTTTTTTTTTTGTCCAAAAGTTTTGACTACCTGTTTTTATTTAATATATATATATTTATATTTATATTTTTTTTTATCTAAATCATACATACAAGTAAACTGATTGGAGGTTTGTTTTGTTTAATAAATGTTTAAGTGTAAGAAATTTTCTGTATCACGTATGAAGGCCGCTTTCACACTGGAGCGGGCAGACGTTGATGGTAAAACGCAAGTTTTAGCGGCTCTTTACCATCATTTTAGCGGTGCTATTTGGCTGCTAGTGGGGCACATATAACCCAGCTAGCGGCCAAGGAAGAGGTTAAATGCGCCCATGAAGCACCGCTGCCAAATCGCATTGCATGGGCTTCGGCAGTGGTGCCCTTCATATAAATGGGCAGGAGTGGTGGAGGAGCGGTATACACCACTCCAAACGTGCTGCTTGCAGGACTTTTTTTTAAGATCCTGCCAGCGCATCGCCTCAGTGTGAAAGCACTCTGTCTTTCACACAGACTGCAGGGGAGCCATTTTACAGGCACTTTACAGGCGCTATTTTTAGCCCAAAAGCGCCTGAAAAACGCCCCAGTGGGAAAGGTGTGTTAGATCAAGGGGGATTAAAAATAAATAAATAAATAAATAAATAAATAAATAAAATAAAATCGGCCTAACATATCGGCCCAAAAAAATCGGCATCATATATCGGCTATCGGCCGCCATGATTTCTAAATATCGGCATCGGCCAGAGAAAAACCCATATCGGTCGACCTCTACTTATGAATGCAAAATATTCCAGGCCCACCAGTCCTCCACCTCAAGGGCTATGCCCGGGACCTTTTGCCATGCAATTTGAAAGGAAAGTCTCGACGCTGGGGTAACACAAGGTTTGTACAACATTGAGATGCAGCCCCGCTGGAGAGTTCCCTACATGTACCTATCATACATCAAATCGTACTGTTAAGTCTGAACTCTTTATTTCATTAAATAGTTTCATATTGTGTTTTTATACCTCCTTGTCAGGTCCTCTGTGAGCTCCCAAACCTTTCCTGCCACTGGTTTGGAACCAGCAGTGCACTGCTCTACGCAGACTACAAAACCTAAAGTCCATAGGTCATCTCGGGACTAAGCAAGAGGAGAGAGGGTGGTTACATTCTTACTTCCAGTGGGACCATGGAGGGACCACGGAGGGACCATGGAGAAGGAACGTAGCTACCCTCCAACAGGAAGTCATATCACAGATCATACATCCATTTGAGGATGCCCCACAGATGCTCAATAGGGTTTAGGTCTGGAGACATGCTTGGCCAGTCCATCACCTTTACCCTCAGCTTCTTTAGCAAGGCAGTGGTCATCTTGGAGGTGTGTTTGGGGTCGTTATGTTGGCATACTGCCCTGTGGTCCAGTCTCCGAAGGGAGGGGATCATGCTCTGCTTCAGTATGTCACAGTACATGTTGGCATTCATGGTTCCCTCAATGATCTGTAGCTCCCCAGTGCCGGCAGCACTCATATAGCCCCAGACCATGACACTCCCACCACCATGCTTGACTGTAGGCAAGACACACTTGTCTTTGTACTCCTCACCTGGTTGCCCCCACACACGCTTCACACCATCTGAACCAAATAAGTTTATCTTGGTCTCATAAGACCACAGGACATGGTTCCAGTAATCCATGTCCTTAGTCTGCTTGTCTTCAGCAAACTGTTTGCTGCCTTACTTGTGCATCATCTTTAGAAGAGGCTTCCTTCTGGGATGACAGCCAAGCAGACCAATTTGATGCGGTGTGCGGGGTATGGTCTGAGCACCGATAGGCTGACCCCCCCACCCCACCCCTTCAACCTCTGCAACAGGAAGTCAGACCACAGCAACAAAAAGAGGCATCTGTAGATTTAGAGAAGGCCGAGAGCAATAGAAGAATGCTTGAATAGAAATTATTTTATTTTTATTACAGCAGACAATATGGAAGGGTCAAGTGATCAGAATTTTGACATCAGACCAGAGGAGACCCTGCAGGGAGGAAGGACAGAAATGAAAGATATACAAAATGAACTGCTAAGATCATCATTTTAAGTGACCTATATATTATTTTTTTTTTTTTTTTTTGCATAAAATTCTTTTATTGTAAAAAAAAATCCGACACTTCCCAGCCGCGTTTCTGGAGATCAAACTGATGTATAAATGTAAGCTGGATAAAAGGGATCCGTAGTCAAAGGATGTCAACTTTAGAGATAAATCCTCTCTCTCATATAATCTATATAGTGTGTGCATATATAAGCTCTCCATCTATATCTCTACACACGCGCATGCGCGCACACACACACACACACACACACACACACACACACACACACACACACACACACAGCCAAAAGTATTAGGACGCCTGCCTTTACACGCATGGCGTCTTAGTCCGTAGGGTTCAATATTGAGTTGGCCCACCCTTTGCAGCTACAACAGCTTCAACTCTTCTGGGAAGGCCGTCCACAAGGTTTGGGAGTGTGTCTATGGGAATGGTTGACCATTCTTCCAGAAGCACATTTGTGAGGTCAGGTACTGATTTTGTACGAGAAGGCCTGGCTCACAGTCTCCGCTCTAATTCATCCCAAAGGTGTTCTATGGGGTTGAGGTCAGGATTCCGTGAAGGCCGTCAAGTTCCTCCACCCCAAACTCACTCATCCATGTCTTTATAGACCTTGCTTTGTGCACAGTCATGTTGGCACAGGAAGGGGCCGTCCCCAAACTGTTGCCACAAAGTTGGGAGCATGAAATTGTCTTGGTATGCCGATGCCTTAAAAGTTCCCTTCACTGGAACCAAGAGGCCAAACCCAACCCCTGAAGAACAACCCCACACAATATTCTGCCCCTCCACCAAACTTTACACTCGGCACAATGCTGTCAGGAAGTACCGTTCTCCTGGCAACCTCCAAACCAAGACACGTCCATCGGATTGCCAGACAGAGACGTGCGATACGACACGCCAAAGAACACGCCTCCACTGCTCTAGAGTCCAGTGGTGGCGTGTTTTACACCACTGAATCCGACACTTTGCATTGTACTTGGTGATGTACAGCGAAGGGGAAAAGTACTAGATCTCCTACTGATTTTGTACATTTGCCCACTGACGAAGAAATTATCAGTTTATAATTTTAAATGGTCGGTAGTGAGAGACAGAATAACAACGAAACTATCCAGAAAAACGTATTTCAAAAAAAGTTATAAATTGATTTTCATATTAATGAGTGAAATAAGTATTTGACCCCTTCGCAAAACATGACTTAGTACTTGGTAACAAAACCCTTGTTGGCAATCAGACGTTTCTTGTAGTTGGCCCCCCAGGTTTGCACACATCTCAGGAGGGATTTTGTCCCACTCCTCTTTGCAGATCTTCTCCAAATCATTAAGGTTTCAAGGCCGACATTTGGTAACTCCAACCTTCAGCACCCTCCACATATTTTCTATGGGATTAAGGTCTGGACACTGGCTAGGCCACTCCAGGACCTTAATGTTGCTCTTTATGAGGCACTCCTTTGTTGCCTTGGCCGTGTGTTTTGGGTCACCGTCATGCTGGAATACCCATCCACGACCTATTTTTAATGCCCTGGTTGAGGGGAAGGAGGCTCTCACCTAAGATTTGGCGGCACATGGCCACCTCCATCGTCCCCTTGATGCGGTGAAGTTGTCCTGTCTCCTTACCACCAAAGCATAATCTTTCTACCTCCATGTTTGACAGTGGAGATGGTGTTCTTGGAGTCATAGGAATATTTTTTTTTTTTAAATGAGTTTTATGGGATATTTTTGTTGTGATTCTGTTATTTGCTGAACAAAAAAGACCGAAAATGTTGAAAAACAAAAAAAATAAAATAATACGTTTTCATAGTTCGTCATAAAACTTTGCAAACAGGTAATTTTTCATTGATGTGCGCTGATGAGGCTGCATTGATGGGCACTGCTTAGCAGTACTTACAGGTATTGGTTGGTGGCACTGATGAGGCAACAGTGGCTCTCCGTGTTTCGGGACCGATGTCGTGTTTACACAAGCCGGTAAGCGGCTTTTTTTTTTTTTTTTTTTTATATCACGTGATCAGCTGTTATTGGCTAACAGCTGGTCACATGGTAAGGAGCTGGGATCGGCCCCTTACTCCGATCTGTGATCAGCCGAGTCTCATGGACTCGCTGATCCCAGGGCGTGCAGGCAGCTCATACAAGGGAGGATTGTCCATGGACGCCCTCCCAGCAATTTAGGCCCATGCTGTAGCTGTCTTTCGGCTATAAGTCGGGGAGGTTAAACCACTTGCCGACCGGCTCCTGTACATATACCTCGGCACTTTAAAGATGGATATAATCGGTAACGGCAGGAACCGCTGCCACAACTGAGGTATCCATCTTTTGAGCCAGCGGCCCTGTTTACGATAATGGTCATCATTTTGTTCCCACAAATGGAGCTTTCTTTTGGTGGTATTTGGTCACCTCTGCAGTTTTTATTTTTTGCTAAACAAATAAAAAAGCCCGACATTTTTTTAAATTTAATGCTTTTCTTTGCTTTTGTTATAAAATGTTGTACATAAGTAAGTTTTCACCTTCACTGATAAGACGGCACCAATGAGATGGCACTGATGATGGGCATTGATAGATTGCACCGATGAGGTAGCATCAATAAGATGGCACTGATGGACACTGATAGACAGCACTGATGGGTACTTATGGGTGGCACTTATAGCACCGATGGGCACTGATAGGCAGCATTGATTGGCACTGATGGCTGGCACTGGCTTTCACTGATAGGCATCACTGGTGGCACTGGTAGGCATTTTTCACTGGCACTGCCTGGCAGCTGCCTGGGCACTGATTGGCATTTCCCTGGTGGTCTATGGCAGCATACCTGGTGGTTCAGTGTGGTGGCTATCCCTGGTGGTCCTGGTGGCATCCCGGGGGGGGCAGTGCTGATAAACGAGTGAGAAAAAGCCGATCAAAGGCTTTTCCTGTTTACATCGTGATCAGCCGTGAATGGATACGGCTGATCACATGGTAAAGAGCCTCCGTCAGAGACTCGTCACCTAGATCGGAGTCGCAGTGTGTCAGACTGACACACGATCAACAACAAATCGCCCGAGATGCATGCCCCCGGGGGGGGGGGGGCGCGCAGCGGCTTGATATACTGACGTATGACGTCTGGTCAGCATATCGCAACCACTTTGCCAACGTCATATTGCTATATGGCAGGCGGCATGTGGTTAATAAACTATTAATAATCAAAACTTTTGTTTTTTTTGTTTGCTTTGTTCATTAATATTATTTTACACCCTTTAAGATATATTTACACGTTTCACTTAAAAAAAAAAAAAAAAATTATAAAAAGGAAAAAAAATAATATATATTTATTATTTCATTTGTAGAACAACTTAATAATTAACTTAATAACTAGAGCGTAAATAAAAAACTTGCGGCAGGTATTGGTGAGGTGCGCAGCGGCTTGATGTACTGAGAACGTCATATGACGTACGTCTGGTCAGCATATCGCAAACCACTTTGCCAACGTCATATTGCTATATGGCAGGCGGCAAGTGGTTAATAAACTATTAATAATCAAAATTTTTTTTTTTTTGTTTGCTTTGTTCATTAATATTATTTTACATCTTTAAGATATATTTACACGTTTCACAAAAAAAAAAAAAATTTATATATATATATATATATATATATATATATATATATATATAATTTCATTTGTAAAATAACGTAATTACTAGAGCGTAAACAAAAAAGTTGTGATAGGTATTGGTGAGTACTAAAAAAATAAAAATACCCGAATATAACTTTAATGGTCATTTTTGTTTTATTTCTTTACACGTTACATTATTTTTCATTACATTTCTTTCCATTTGATTGAGGGTCAGTTCACACCCTCATGCCAGTACAGTGCACTTTTTATTTCTACATCAAAAATGCATGAAAAGTAGGTTGTATGGTTTTCAATGGCATAGTTCACACCAGTGCTTGAAGTTAAAACAAAAAAAAACCGATAAAAAAGTAGAGCATACTGCATTTTTTATTCCTGCACTGGAACGCTGTAAAGTGTATCAAAAACACACTGCCATACACGTCCTTATTTAAGATTTAAAAAATAAATAAAAAAATAATTAAAAAAAAAGGAAGAGGGGGAAAAATACACTGGTCTGCATCAAAAAAAGCACTGGAACGCATCATAAACGCGCATGCAGAAAAACATCTGGAACGCATCTTGACTGCGTTTCTAAGGTGTGAATTGGCCCTGAAGTAGAGTATTAGGTCTTATTTTATGGTCATCTTGTTTGATAACTCAATGTCAAGGGGTTGTAAATCTTTAAAATAAAATAAAAAAAGTTTTCCAGAAGTGTGACCTCTATTCAAAAAAAAAAAAAAATATTCTCATTTTATCCAGAATTGTGCATCTCTACCGCAAGTGAGCTCAACCTATCAAAAGTCACGTCCCTGTTCTACTTCTGGCCTTTCAATTGCTGCTGTATCAATACACGGGAAGCAATTAGTGAAGGGCATTTCCCCAAGCCCTGCTGAGACCTGTAGTCCCCCAGGAAGCAGAGGTCTCCCCATCGGTCATGCTGGATTTAGGATTCTATTACAGAAGTGCCCAGCTAATAAGGAAACTCTATGGGAACGTGCATTAGCGAGACGCCCCAGTTTTTTCCGGATGAACATCAATTATCACCCGGATGACAGCGGCAGCTTCAAGGCTGCGGATTAGGAGCACCGCGAGGAAATCTATCCTAATGGCCCGGCTGACAGCTGAAATATTCAGATAATCTGCTTCTAATTCCGGCCTTCATTTGCATATCGCCCAGGAAAGCCCTCTGTCATCCCGCCGCGAGAATCCCTGCAAGAGCAGCTGTTCTGTGCCCGCCGGGCGCGCCCACCGCGTGCCGCCTGCAAAACATGAAACAGCACAAAGTTCTCCGCTTCGGAAAATTACAGCAGAAACCTCTCGGTTCACCAAAGAGTTCAAATCATTTGTCATCACTGAGAGAGATAAAGCATCACTACAGCAAGAATAATATGAGTAATCATCATTTTTATATTTTGTATATGGCCTACATTTATTATATTTTATACAGATTATAGTATTATAATTTATAATGTATTTATAATGTATAAGTGTATAATATTACACTTTATATTAATAACTAAAAAAAAATGACATTATACTGATTACATTATAATAAATAAGAACATTATTAATAATAATAGTAATATTAATAACAATCATCCTCATTTTCATATGGTTTACATTTTTTTATTATATTTAATTATTATTTTTATTCATTTAGGTTTTTAATAATAAAAAATCATTTAATATAAAGCCTTTTATACAGTGAGCCTTCTTGATATCCCCTTCCTGAAGAGGGGGGGGAGGAGGAAGGAAGGAAGGAAAGAAAGGAGGAAGGAAGGAAAGGAAGGAAAGGAAAGGAAAGGAAGGAAGGAAAGGAAAGGAAAGGAAAGGAAAGGAAGGAAAGGAAGGAAAGGAAGGAAAGGAAGGAAAGGAAGGAAAGGAAGGAAAGGAAGGAAAGGAAGGAACGAAAGAAACGAAAGAAAAGGAAGGTACGAAAGAAAAGGAAGGTACGAAAGAAAAGGAAGGTACGAAAGAAAAGGAAGGTACGAAAGAAAAGGAAGGTACGAAAGAAAGAAGGAAAGAAAGAAAGAAAGAAAGAAAGAAAGAAAGAAAGAAAGAAAAAAAAAAAAAGAAAAAAAGAAAAAGAAAGAAAAAAAGAAAGAAAAAAAGAAAGAAAGGAAGGAAAGAAAGAAAGAAAGGAAGGAAAGAAAGAAAAAGAAAGGAAGGAAAGAAAGAAAGAAAGAAAGAAAGAAAGGAAGCAAAGAAAGAAAATGAAGGAAAGAAAGAAAGAAAGGAAGGAAGGAAAGAAAGAAAAGAAGGAAAGAAAGAAAAGAAGGAAGGAAGGAAAGAAAAGAAGGAAGGAAGGAAAGAAAGAAAAGAAGGAAGGAAAGAAGAAAAAAGAAAGAAAGAAAAAAAGTAAAACAAAACTCCCTATACGTCGATTTTATTTATAGTCTCAGGCTAGGTTCACACATATCTAGATTGCAGTTGATGCGTTTCCTACATGCATTTTGCATTTTTTTCTTCATGCATTTTTGACACATTCTACGTTTCTGGCAGGTGTCTTATGCTAGAAAAACCAGCAGAAACACACCAAAAATGCAAGCACTGCACTTTTGCTGCATTTCCATTGAAGTCCATGCAATCAAAAATGGCAAAATAAAATAAAAAATAAAAGAAAAACGCACTGACCCTTTTAAAAAAAGAAAAAAAAAAAGAAAAAAAAATGCACTGGTTGAAAACACACAGATGTGAATGTGACCAATAGGAAATCCTGTCAAATGGACTGTAGTGCGTTTCTGCAAAAACTGAAAACGCACTGCAGAATGCATAGGTGTGAACCCGGCCTTAACGCGGAGTTCCACCCAAATATGTAACTTCCACTGTCTGGATTCTTCCCCCCCCCTCCGGTGTCACATTTGGCACCTTTCGGGGGGGGATACCTGTCTGATACAGGTATTTACTCCCATTTCCCACTGTGATCTACGCCATGTCCGGCCCCTCCTCCGTCTCCCCCCACCTTTTGGGAGACACACAGGTACCAGAAGACAGCAGGGACCACTCAGAAAGCGCAGCGTGACTCACGCATGCACAGTAGGGAACCAGGCCCAAGGCTTCACTTCCTGATTCCCTTACTGAAGATGTCTACGCCTCCACCCGGAGCCCGGAGCTTTGGGTGAGGACATGGTGGGCGCCCTGGACAGAGAAGCTGCTGTATTTGTAGCCGCTGACTTCATTTTTTTTTTTTCTCAGCAGAACTGCTTTCATATTGTTCCATTGCAAGAACACTGTAAAGATGCAAGCTTGCAAGTCTTAAAAAAAACAGACCTGGGAACTCAGCACAGGGATAGTGGGACTCCTCATAATGGGCACATCAGGAGTAACGACCTGGGAACTCAGCACAGGAATGGTGGGAACCTCTCATAATGGGCACAGAAGGTGTGTAGATTCAGGAACTCAGCACAGGGATGATAAGAACCCCTCATAATGGGCACAGCCTGGGAACTAGGCTCAGGGATGGTGGGAATCCCTCATAATGGGCACAGCACATGCCCAAGGAACTATTGGGGTTCGACCTCTCTGGCATCTGTCAAACACTAAACACTCAGTTTCAGGTTTACTGAATCTTGGGAAATGAGTTTAGTTCTCTTCCATTTATGAACATTATTTCAGGATGGAAATCTGCCTGGCACTCGGCAGATTACAGCGCAGTCGGGTATTCCCGGAGGGACGGCCTCACACAGGAGGGCACCATGTTATAAACAGTCGCCACATCGACCTTACGTAAGACTTTCCGCACTCTGGAAATAGAAGGTGACCTCATACAAGGTGAACAGCTGAGCGATCCACAGAGAGTCCCGCAGGGGGGAAACCAGGAAAACAAACTTCAACCCACTGAGAATACAGCCGAGATACAGTAGCACTGGGACACGGCTCATAGACCGCAGAGCCAAGCTGGCCGGAATTGGGTGCGTCAGCCCAGTCTGAGCGTTCCGTCATAAGAAGATGAGAAAGGCGAGGCAACAATTCCCCTAATAAGCTCCTACATTCCCCAAACCTTTTATTTATTTATTTTTCTGTCACCTTCTGGTTGGTCCGCTGACATCAGAGATCCTTCCTTTTATTCCCCCTGGGGTGGTCTTTGATACTGCTGAGACCATCACTATGCACTGCAGTACAGTAAAGTGAGTGAGCCCGAGTGGTGACACAACCCCTGAAGATTTGTTCAGGCTCAGAGAAGTGTCTGGGTCATAATTTTTCTATACTCAGACAAAAAGAAAAAAAAAAAGATATACGCGTATAAGTAAAAATAGGAATTAAAAAAAAATGTTTTTTATATATATATATATATATATATATATATATATATAAATATATATATATATATATATATATATATATATATATATATATATATATATTTTTTTTTTTTTTTTATTATTATTAATAATAATAATGATAATAATAAAATAAAAATAGGATGGAATTGTTGGACCACTTACCGTATATACTCGAGTATAGGCCGACCCGAGTATAAGCCGAGGCCCCCAATTTACCCCCAAAAAACTGGGAAACCTATTGACTCGTGTATAAGCCGAGGGTGAGATATGCCTGTCCATCCCTGTGTGTGTGTCCATCCATCCATCCATCCCTGTGTGTGTGTGTGTCCATCCATCCATCCATCCCTGTGTGTGTGTGTGTCCATCCATCCCTGTGTGTGTGTCCATCCATCCATCCATCCCTGTGTGTGTGTGAAACACCGTAGTCATACAAGTACTACTCAATGACTTCATCACACTAACTTTACAATGATGTCATCTTGTATCTGGACCTTGTATGCTCCTGCATTTTTCAGCTTTTTTATGAATGTCAGAGTATCTTTTATTATTAGTTCCTCAACTAAACCATGGGATAGACATAAGTGAGGCACTTGCCCTTTAATCCTATAGAGTATTCAATTGAGAACATTTCTGATGGACTCTCCTAATGGCTGCTTTCTCTGCTGTTACTGTAAAATACCTTTCTTTTTTACCATTTAGATCTGAACCACTGAACTGATATTTGAGATATCCCAGCGGAGACAGATTCACACATAGAGCTTTTTTCTTGATCTTGTCCAGCCTACCTGTGTCCCCAGCCTCCGTCCGGTCCCGTCCCGTCCCGAGCCGAGCCTCCGTCCGGTCCCGTCCCGTCCCGAGACTCCGTCCGGTCCCGTCCCGTCCCGAGACTCCGTCCGGTCCCGTCCCGTCCCGAGCCGAGCCGAGCCTCCGTCCGGTCCCGTCCCAGGATCACCGCTCTTCGTCGGCGCCCATTCCCCTGTTCAAATGCCGCGCCTCCCTGTCTGTGATAGGCGGAACACAATTTCCCAGCAGTCTGTGTTCCGCCTATCACGGCCATCCTTTCATCCTCGTCCGTAGTACGAGGATGAGACGATGTCCGTGATAGGCGGAACACAGGCTGCTGGGAAATTCAGTGTTCCGCCTATCACAGGCGAAGGCGGAGCCGGAGGCGCGGCTTTTGAATTATAGAATGGCCGCTGTCTGTCTGCTCGACACGCTGATCGAGCAGGCAGACAGCGATGACTCGAGTATAAGCCGAGGGGGGCACTTTCAGCCTCAAAAAAGAGGCTGAAAATCTCGGCTTATACTCGAGTATATACGGTAGTCTTTTTCTGCCATCACTCATCTAGGTTGGGAAAAACAAACAAGTATTTAAAAGAAAAAAAGGGTGGAATTGTTGGACCACTTAAGCTGGCCATACACCTATAGATTATCTGCAGATTTTCTATGGTTAGATGGAAAAAGCACGAGATTCCTCCATCCACACAGTTTAGCACACATGGAGAAATCTATTGCACTTTTTCCATCTAACCATAGAAAATCTGCAGATAATCTATAGGTGTCCTCATCAACACACTTCAGGTACGACTGGACTAGAGAAGGAAGTCAATGTCGCCGCCTCCATCGGCGAGTTTGACACCTTGCTAGCCCCGTTGCCTGGTATGGATTTTAAGGGGAAGCCCCTATGCAAAAAAAAAAAAAAAAAACATTGTGGGGGCCCCCCGAAATCGATACCAGGCCCTTATCCGAGCACACAGCCCGGCTGATCAGGAAAGGGTGTGGGGACGAGCAAACGCGGTGGCTGCTTCTTCTTCTTTTCTCCTGATGTTGACACAACGCTCTCTCGCGCTGTAATGCCGTGGACACGGTACGCAGCGACTTATATAGGCATAAGGGGCGGGGTCACCAGGTGATGTCACATGGTGACTCAGCCCCTTATGACGTCACAGTCCTGAGGGATGATGGGACTGTGACGTCATAAGGGGCGGGGATCACCATGTGACATCACCCGGTCACTGCACACCGTGTCCACGGCATTACAGCGGGAGAGAGCGTTGTGTCAACATTGCAAGAAAAGAAGAAGAAAGAAGAAGACGGCAACTGAGGAAGTCGGGCTCCTCCGCTAGCAAAAGAGCGGCAAAAGAGCAGAAGATAGCGGAGGAGTCCGGCGAGAAGAACCGGAAAGAGCAGAGAAGTCGGAAGAAGACCCCCGGACGACAACGAAGGAGAAAGCTGGGCTCCTCAGCTAGCAAAGGAGTAGCAAAAGAGCAGAAGATAGCGGAGAGCCCAGCGAGAAGACCCCCGAAGTCAGAAGAAGAACCCGGAGCTGCCTAATAAACTACTTTAAAAACCTGTGTAATGTGTTTTTTTATTGACACTTTTTCCCTCAGGTGAATGGGTAGGGGTACGATGTACCCCATACTCATTCATATAGGGTGGGGGGCCGGGATCTGGGGGCCCCCTTATTAAAGGGGACTCCTGGATTCCAATAAGCCCCCTGCCCCCAGACCCCGACAACCAATGGCCAGGGTTGTCGGGAAGAGGCCCTTGTCCTCATCCACATAGGGACAAGGTGCTTTGAGGTGGGGGGCCGGCAGGGCCCCCCCCCCCGCACCCACCCCTCCAAGTTGAGGGCATGCAGCCTGGTACGGTTCAGGAGGGGGCGCTCACTCGTCCCCACCCCCTTTCCTGACCCGGCCGGGCTGTGTGCACGGATAAGGGTCTGGTATCGTTTTCGGGGAATCCCCATGCCTAAGGGCCTTGGAGGGGCATTCCCACTCGCTGCGATAGGAAAATGTGTTTTTTCTATTGCAGTGAGCGCGAAATGTACAGTACCATGTCGCCGAGAACCAGCGCGAACCAGACCTCACGGGCAGGTGCTGTAGCTGCCCTTTTGTCGTATTTGGTCCGTCGGACCAGCATACAGACGAACGGGTTTCCCGCTAGGAACTGAGTCCGGTGGAGTTCCAGCGGGAAAAATTTAAAACATGTTCTATTTCTAAAGTCCGTCGGATTTTTGGCACGCAAAGGTCCGATGGAGCCCACGCACGATGAGAATGTCCAACGGATTCGTTCCGGCGGACCTTTGCTGTCAAAACGTCCGGTCGTGTGTACGCGGCATAAGGCAGAGCAGCGTGGAGGACAGACCAGGTTCAGAGTGTGCGATACATGTGGCTGGTCATCATTATCTGCTCAGGCAATAAGAAAAATAAATAAATAAATAAATAAATAATAGATAAAAATAATATATAAACAAAAATTCTAAAAGATAAAAATGGGACAGACTTATTGGACCACTTAGCCTTTTTTTTTTTTTTTTTTTTATACCATCACTCATCTACGTTTCTCTTCAATCTGGGAGAAGTCTGATGGCAGAGAAGCGTGGAGGACAGCCCAGGCTCAGAGAAGTGGGATACGTGTGGCCGGTCACAGGGGCGGACTGACAACTCATGGCGGCCCCCCAGGCAATAGGAGTTTTTTGGGGCCCCCGGGCAATAGGAGAATATTATGGGGACCCCGGGCAATAGGAGAAGATTATGGGGCCCCCGGGCAATAGGAGAATATTATGGGGACCCCGGGCAATAGGAGAAGATTATGGGGCCCCCGGGCAATAGGAGAAGATCATGGGGCCCCCGGGCAATAGGAGAAGATTATGGGGACCCCAGGCAATAGGAGATTATGGGGACCCCAGGCAATAGGAGATTATGGGGACCCCGGGCAATAGGAGATTATGGGGACCCCAGGCAATAGGAGATTATGGGGACCCCAGGCAATAGGAGATTATGGGGCCACATAGTATACACACACAGACACACAATATACACACACACAGAATACACGTACACACACTGAAAATGTACTGGAGAGGTGGGGCAGCTATAATCCTGGGATTAAAAAAAAAAAAAAAGATTTTTACATACTGTCCCTGGTTTTATTGAGGCTGGCAACCCTGATGGGGCCCCTTAGTGGCATGGGGCCCTCGGGCACTGCCCGAGTACCCGAATGGTCAGTCCGCCCCTGGCCGGTCATTATATGCTCAAAAGTTAAAAAAAATAAAAATAAAAAAATAAAGTAAAAAATGAATTATTATAATAATAAATAAAAATATAAAAAGACTATACTGTATAAACAAAAAATCTAAAAAAAAGATAAAAATGGGACAGACTTATTGGACCGCTTAGTCTTTTTTCTGCCATCACTGGTCTACCTTTCTACTCCATCTGGAAGAGGTTGAGTGTCAGAACAGAGTTTTTGCAGAGGAAAGTGCTGCACAGCTGTGGAAGCTTTTTTTACATTTTTTTAAATGTGTAAAAACCAATCCAAAAACCCCTGAGACTGTTGCTGGCTCCACCCTCTTAGACGGGAGGTCAGCAGCCCCAAAAAAAACTGACAGCTGTCATTCCAGTGACAGTCTATAGCAGTGATGGTGAACCTTGGCACCCCAGATGTTTTGGAACTACATTTCCCATGATCCTCATACACTCTTCAGTGTAGATGGGCATCATGGGAAATGTAGTTCCAAAACATCTGGGGTGCCAAGGTTCACCATCACTGGTCTATAGTTTCTCTCTTTGCTCCTCTTCAGCAGCTAAACACGAGGTTATAAATTGGGGAGTTTGGGGGGGGGGGGTCAGAGGAGCTGGGCCGGGACAGACCGTAATATGGGAAAAAAAACACCGCAAGTAAGCATTTCAAATATTTGATGTACCAAATTTACACTTCAGCACAAAAGTGAAGTTGTCCTTTAGGTGGCATTATCTTTATTTTGGGCTAAACATTTGCAGACTAACGCAGTTCACATTCCTCTTTGAAGAGCTTATCCAAGTGTACTTCATAGAAGATGGAAAAAAAGGAGGAATTTGAGTGCTTCATATCAAGTCATGAGACAGGATAACCCGACGGGCGATAGCAAGTTTTTATTTCTAGCGCTATAAAACAAAAAAGAAGAAGAGCGACAATTTTGAAAAAAAATAAATAATAACTTTTACTTTTTGCTATAATAAATATCCCCCCCCCAAAAAAAACTAAAATTTCTTCAACAGTTTGGGCCGATATGTATCCTCCTACATATTTTTTGGAGGAAAAAAAAGCCCTTCACTTTTTATACAGGTGCAAGCCCTTGCACCTGTATAAAACAGTTGCAAGGGCCCGTCCCTCTGAAAAGTGACTCGTGTTGAGTTGCTTTTCAGAGAGCAGTTGACAGGCGGATGCGGATGGGAGAGGAAATGGCAATTCCTATTCATCCATTTTGACCCTGAAAAGGCTGCAACACAATGGTCACAGTTGGCGGTTCTGCTGCCACCCCCTCCCCCCCCCCCCCCCAATTCATGTGAATGGGTCACATCAGTGGCAGTACTGACACGCAGGCAACAGCGGGTATTTTTGCCACAGCATATGTACAACCCCACCCGGCTGATGTGTTAGGTTAAGTGGAATGGTCAGGGGAGGGGGGGGGGGGGGTAATAAAACCATGACTCAAACAGTGCATTTTTACCACCCCCTGGGCCACGTGTACACAACTTTTAAAAATGACAAAGCAAAAAAGGATTGGATTTTTTTTTTATTATTGACTCCAAACAAAACGGAGTCCACTCAGAATTCGAACAACAGAGCTACACCAATCATCCCCTTAGAAAGGGGTCCTTCTAAGGAGATTCACCCTCCCCCATTTGTCCTGATTACCATTGAAAGTTAAAGAAAAATTCCAAAATAATGGGTTGACACCAGAACGGTAATAGAAATCATCCAATGGGGGACACTGTTTTTGGTGACCACCAAGAATTTACGCATTTTGGAGTGATTTGCTCTGCCTTTTTTGGCTATGGGACAGGAAACAAAAAGTGAAATCTCCGTAATGGGACATGGAATACAAATTAAAAATAAAAATGTAAAATTAAATTTAAAAAAATAAAATGAAAAAAATTAAAAATTAAATAAAAAAAATAAAAAAATAAGATGAAAAAAAAAATGTAATTGAAAAAAATAAAATGAAAAAATAAATAAATAAAAAAACTCTGACATAAGTCATCGCCCTCCCTTACGCTATCTTAAAACAATAAAGGTTTTGCCTTTAATTACACTTTAAGTTGTGGGTGGGCACTCGGCGTCCTCCCTTACAAAGCAGGAGTGATAGTGCTGTACTGTTCATAATCAGGTCGCAGAGCCTGCGACTGACAGAGCGGTAGAGAAAACCAGCTTCAGGGTGGGGGAAGGAGGAATTAGGTTAAGTATAGTTGCTTTACTTCAGCTTTAACCACTTAAGGCTCTGCGCTTTCTGAGATTTGTTGTTTACAAGTTAAAGCGGAGGTATACCCTAAAAAAAAATATATATTAATATATATATTATATATATATATATATATATATATATATATATATATATATATATATATATATATATATATATATATATATATATATATATATATATATATATATATATATATATATATATATATATATATATATATATATAAATAAATGTGCCTAAAAAAAAAAAAAAATAAATAAATAATATTTTTTTAGTTACCAGAAAGGGCTGTTGCTAGGCAGATCGTCCTAATCTGCCACTTCCTACTCCGCGGTAGTCTTCATTCTCCTCCTCCTCGCATTGTCTTCTGGGGAATAGGGCTCGCTGTCTCCTGAGACCCGTGTGTGTCCCAGAACACCGCCGGCCATTCACAAAGCGCCGCACGACTCGCACATGCGCAGTAGTTCGAATGGCGGTGCCATGACCCGACCCCAACTGATGGACGTATCAGCCTCGGGCAGGGAGCTGACATCACGGGCACCCTGGACAGGTAAATGTGCTTATTAAAAGTCAGCAGCTACCAGTGTTTGTAGCTGCTGGCTTTTAAAAAAAAAAATAAAAAATTCAGCTGGAACACCGCTTTAAAATTTTTTTTTATGCTAGAAAATTACTTAGAACCCCCAAAAACATTATACATTTTTTTCCTAACACCCTAGAGAATAAAATGGCGGTCGTTGCAATACTTTCTGTCACACCGTATGTGCACAGCGTTTTTAGAAGTGCACTCTTTTTTGGAAAGAAAAAAAAATTTTGAATTAAAAAAATAAGACAACAGTAAAGTTAGCCCATTTTTTTTTAGATTCTGAAAGATGATGTTACACCAAGTAAATTGATACCAAACATGTCACGTTTTAAAATTGCGTGCGCTCGTGAAATGGTGACAAACTTTTACCCTTAAAAATTTCTAAAGGCGACATTTAAAAAATTCTACTGGTTGCATGTTTTGCGTTACAAAGGAGGTCTAGGGCTATTGCTCTCGCTCTACCGATCGCAGCAATACCTCACATGTGCGGTTTGAACACCGTTTTCATAATGCGGGCGCTACTCACGTATGCGTTTGCTTCTACGCGTGAGCTTGTCGGGGCGCGTTTACAATTTTTTTTTTCTTATTTGTTTTACTTTTTAGTTTTTACAGTTTTACAAAAAAAAATAAAAAATGGTGCCACTTTTAGACCCCTTTCACACTGGGGCGTTTTTCAGGCGTTTTTCAGGCGCTTTAGCGTTAAAAAAAGCGCCTGTAAAGCGCTTGAAAGAAGCCTCATCTGCAGTCCCAATGTGAAAGCCCAAGTGCTTTAAGAACCCTTTCACAATGTCAGCGCCCGAAAAACGCTCGTAAAGCGGCGCTTAAAGGGTTAAAAGCGCCCACAAAACGCTGCTGCCAATAGCGTTTTTCAGGCGTTTTACAGGCACTTCCCATTGATTTCAATGGGAAGGGGCGCTTTAGGAGCGTTGTATTCACCGCTCCAAAAGCGCTGCAAAGAAGCTGCTTGCAGGACTTTTTTTGACGCCCTGCCAGCGCAGTGCCTTGGTGTGAAAGCACTCGGGCTTTTACATTGGGATTGCAGTTGCAGCTTCTTTCAGGCGCTTTTTTTAAACGCTGAAGTGCCTGAAAAACGCCCCAGTGTGAAAGGGGTCTTATTCCTATTACAAAGAATGTAAACATCCCTTGTAATAGAAAAAAAGCATGACAGGTCCTCTTAAATATGAGATCTGGGGGTCAAAAAGACCTCACATCTCATATTTACACTAACATGCAATAAGAAAATAAAACATGTTGTCATTTATATAAAAAAAAAAAAAAAAATTACAAAAAAATGTATATATATATATATATATATATATAGAAAATAGCCCTAAGAGCTATGTGCGGAAGTGACGTTTTAACATTGCTTCTGCCCCGCAATGATATGGAGACGAGTGGGGGGTCGTCTTCCCCTTCGCTCATCTCCATGTCAGGCTAGGGAAAACATAAAATCACCTCCACCGCTGCCAACAGCTCCGGTAAGCGCCGGAGAGCACCGGAAGCGCAGTGGGCCCCCCCCCCCCTCCCGCTGCAGGTAAAAGTGATCTTCGTGGCGAATCCGCCACAGAGATCACTATTATCTGAAACCAGACTGCTCACTGAAGAAGAGGATACCGGGGTTATGGCAGCTAGCTGCTGCCATAACAACAATAATCCTCTTCGAAGTACCGACGTATAACGTCGGCGGGCGGTCCGGAAGTGGTTTGTTATTTTAAATACTGTAATTGTATCTAACAATCACAGTATTAAACAGGTGTGTACACTGCCCCCTTGGGGGACAATCCACACTAGTTGATGAGGTGACAGGCGTTTCTCTGTATTACTACCAGTCACCGCTCAGACATACAGGAAACAATTGTGTCCTAGTCATGCTGGAACACAGTCCGGAGCTGCAGTGCAGCGATCTGCTGCTGAATATTAATAAATTATCATCATCATTAATAAGTGAAGATTTTTTATAATTATATGATGATGGTGGTTATTTTATATAATAATAGATTATTATTATCCGCTTGCCGATATAGACGTGATTCTGCACTACCAGGTATGGTGCGCGTGTCGCTTTTGCAGCGATCAGTCACATCAGCGGGTGCCGGCCAATCGATGTCCACTGCTACCCGCCGATCACCGGAGGAGACACTCTGGACGGAGCTCTACCTATGTAAACAATGCAGAGCTCTCCTGTCAGCAAGGATGTGGTGGATTTCGTTTTTTTTTTCCCTGCAATGCAAAGCAGGGAATAAAATCCAGCACATCCCTTTGTGAGAGCCGCACACACACAGTACACAAAAACACTGGCTAGACACACCGTTAACCCTTTGCTTGCCCCTAGATCAGTGATGGCGAACCTTGTCACCCCAGATGTTTTGGAACTACATTTCCCATGATGCTCATGCACTCTGCAGTGTAGTGGAGCATCATGGGAAATGTAGTTCCAAAACATCTGGGGTGCCAAGGTTCGCCATCACTGCCCTAGATGTTTAACCCCCTTCCCATCCCGTGTCGTCAGTAAAGTGACAGTACATATTTTTAGCACTGATCACCGTATTAGTGTCACTTGTTTCCAAAAAAAAAAAAAAGTGTCAGTTAGGTGTCCGACTGTCCTCTGCAATAATCACATTCCCGTTATAAGTCGCTGGTCGCCGCCATTACTGTATAAAAATCAAACAAAATTTCAGTATATATCCCATCGTTTGCAGACGCTACAACTTTTTGCGCAAACCAATCAATATAGGCTTGTTGCCATTTTATTTATTTATTTATTTTTTTCAAAAATGACGAATACATATTTGGCCTAAATTTATGAAATCAGTTTTTTGGGGGGTTTTTTTTGATAGGTTTTATAGCAGAAAGTAAAAAAAAAAAAAAAAATACAATTTTTAAAAAACGGCGATCAAATACCACCAAAAAAAAAGCTCTACTTGTGGTATAAAAAAAAATAAAATAAATAAATAAAAAAAAAAAAGGGAAGGAGGACATCAATTTTAGTGCCGCACGACCGCATAATTGTCAGTTAAAAGTAACGCAGTGCCACATTGCAAAAAAAAAAAAAAAAAGCTTGATCATGAAGGGGGGTAAATCTTCTGGAGGTTAAGTGGATAATAGATCAGCAGCAATGAGTATTTATTATATATAAATAATGATATAATAATAAAAAAATATATATAATATTATAATATATATATATATATATATATATATATATATATATATATATAATATAGGGATTTTAAACTGAATCCATATTTCTCATCATCATGAGATAAAATAACCCCTACTTGGTAAATTATAATATATATATATATATATATATATATATATATATATATATATATATATATATATATATATATATATATATATATATTTTTTTTTTTTTTTTTTTTTTGCTGTGTCACCATTAAGAGGATCCCACCCTCCCCCAGCACATTGGACAGATGTGATGCCGCCGCTGCCGCCACTTTAACGGAATCCTTTTGTTTCCCCCTCTGCTCAGCACAGGTAGTTGCGGCACGTTCCAGGTAGGGGCTATTTATAGAAGCCTGTGCCGATCTCCAGCTCCTGGCACACATTCAGCCCAAATATAGTTGCCGTCTGCACACAGCAGATTTCAGCTTGTTAGCGCTCACCACTTCACAGCCACGCCGAACGTTTCAAATACCTTTTGCTTTTTCACTCCTGCACACAGTGCACAGCCACCCAACACTGAACATGTTCTAAAATAGGAATAAAGGGGGAAAAAAAAAAAAAAAAGCGAGGGCATGGTTGGAGCTAAAAGTTTAATCTATCTACAGTGCCTTGAAAAAGTATTCATACCCCCTTGAAATTTTCCACATTTTGTCATGTGGCAACCAAAGACGTAAATGTATTTTATTGGGATTTTATGTGATAGACCAACACAAAGTGGCACATAATTGTGAAGCGGAAGGAAAATGATAAATGGTTTTCCAAATTTTTTACAAATAAATATGTGAAAAGTGTGGGGTACATTTGTATTCAGCCCCCCCCGAGTCAATACTTTGTAGAACCTCTTAGGCCGGGTTCACACCGGTTCGACAAACGCTCCGACCTTTGCGAGCTCATGCCGCAAGACGTGTGAAAAAGCAATGTTTCCCGATGGGAGCCGTCTCAACTGGTCCGACTTCGAAACAGTTTCCCGCACTACTTTGGTCCTTCAGCCCATTGAATATCACTGAAGTCAAATCAAAGTCGGATTGACGTCTAGACTGATCCGACTTTGGCTTGGAGTGCCCCTTCAAGGTCATCAGTCGCTTGCCAATTTAAAAAAATAAAAACAGCATGGGTTCCCCCTCCAAGAGCATACCAGGGCCTTTGGTCTGGTATGGTTTTTAAGGGGAACCCTCACACTAGAACAACGGCATGGGGGCCCCCCTGAAATCCATACCAGACCCTTATCCAAGCACACAGCCCGGTAGGTCGGGAAAGGGGGTAGGGACGAGCGAGCGCCCCCCACCCCAAAGCACCTTGTCCCCATGTTGACAAGGACAAGGGCCTCTGCCTGACAACCCTGGCCATTGGTTGCTTATTGTTATCTGGAAGCCCCCTTCAACAAGGGGGCCCCCACCCTATGTGGATAAGTACGGGGTACATTGTACCCCTACCCATTCAACTAAAACAAAAAAAAAGTGTCAAAAATAAAAATACATTACACAGGTTTTTAAAGTAATTTATTAAGGCAGCTCCGTTGTCTCTTCCGACCTCTTCTCCCCTCTCCAGCCATTCTGTGTCCTCCGCTGGCATCTTCTGCCTCTGCTGGTTCTTCTCCCCTCTCTCTGGGTCTTCTCGCTCTGTCTACTGCCGAGTCTACTCAGCCATCTGCTCGCTCTTTTCCACGGTCTTCTCCCTCTGTTCTTCCAATGTTGACTCAACACTCTCTGCCGCTCTAACGCTGGGTGCGCGGTGTGCCACTACTTATATTGGCATGGGGCGGGGTGAGCATGTGACGTAATTCGGAGGACCCGCCCTTTATGATGTCACCACCTGGGGCATGATGGGCTGTGTCATAAGTGGCGTGCCACCAGTGACCCCGCCCCATGCCAGTATAAGTAGTGTCGCACCACGCACCCGGCATTAGAGCATAGAGTCAATATCGGAAGAAAGAGGGAGAAGACAGCAGCAAAAAGAGCCAGAAGATAAACGGAGAAGACCCACTTAATTTCGTTGACCAAAACATTTTTGGGCATAAATTTTCACCAGGGACGTGTGTCCAGTGACGAAAACTAAACAAAAAACTACTCCACATTTTCATCAATTGAAGAAATCTATGAGGAAAATCAATTCCCAATTTTTGTCAACAAATGAAAAGGGAACGAAAATGTGAGGGAGGGACATGTGAAACCCACGTGAACTTCCTGTTTCCTCTGAGCATCACCTGTAAAGCCATGAGTGTTCCCCTCCCGGCAAACAAGGTGGCATCCGCAGTGTGCTTAGCACTCTGCAGAATTACAGGCCTCCTCAGATGACCATCCAGAGCACTGTGCTCATTACAGGCCTCCTCAGACCACCGCCCAGAAAACTGTGCATTAAAAGCCTCCTCAGATGACCATCCAGAGCACTGTGCTCATTACAGGCCTCAACAGACCACTCTCCAGAGCACTGTGTGCATTACAGGCCTCAACAGAGCACTGCCCAGAAAACTGTGCATTACAGGCCTCCGCAGACCATCATCCAGAGCAATATGTGCATTACAGGCCTCCGCAGACCACCATCCAGAGCACTATGTGCATTGCAGGCCATCCTTTCAGCACCACTCCTTTTGGTGTGCGTCAAGCTTCACATCGGGAGATCGAGACAGAGGATCCACTGCATGAGTGTCGCTACACGAGTTCCTGTCCGCAAGACATCAGAGCAGTCTGGTCATTGGCGAGAGGGCAAAATGCCCAACCTTTAGCTATCCTTTGTCACAGTTACACTGGGACACCTTGCACAGACACCTCCACACCAGGAACACGTTACTAATTTATTTGAATATTGTGCTTAGGACAACTCTAACCTTCCACCCTACAAGAAATCCACCGTTTACCATTACACCTTACAGTTAATGAGCTCCCGTGTACCGGTGAAGAACATAAGATCTGCAACATGGACTTTATTGCCATTACTGATAAAAGGGCCCCTCCTTATATTATTATTCTTAAAACAACTCTCCCTCCTAATGAGGGAAGTATAGGTTGGCCAGATTCCATGCCTTCCAGAGTGTCAGTACAGTCAGTTAGGGCTACCTCCCAAAAGGATGTTACAACTATTTCTCAAGGAAGCGTTTATACAGTATTGTCTTTTTTTTATATATTGTCCAGTGCCTTTTTGGAGGAATTCTTTTGCAGAGTTGGCGCTGTTGCCAAAACTCGTTCTTTATTGGTTTCAGTAAAATATTCTTAGAACCTAAAATACGCAAAGTGTCCGATTTACTATTTTACAGCATACAAGGAAGTCTGAACCCAGAGTGTCAGGTGGGTTGGAATGTTCACAAGGTCACGGCCGTGCAGATGAGCAGGTAATTCTAAGCAGTCCTCTAGGAGGCCGTGCTTCATACGCAACTGATAAATTCTGCTGGACAGCTTGTGCTTTTGCAAATTGACACTTACTGGCTGAATCAAGTGAAAATAAAGCTTACAAAAAATAAAAAATAAATCTAATGCAGCCACCACATTTAAGAATTGGTAAGCAACATAATAAAAGTCTTTGCTTTTGGATTTATTACTGCTTTAATTCACCCTGCTGTTACGCCCTGCGTGGGCACATCGCAGTCTAGGAGCCCCCCATTCCACCCTTAATATAATCACAGGTAAAGGAAGAGCAGAAGGCGCAGAGCACGACTTGCCAATATTCTCATAAAAAACACATGATAATCCCCCTCCTGAAAAGTTCTAAATCACCTTTTCTGCAGGCAGAAGATCATTAATCCAGGCAGTAACCTCACGGGCTCTTCTGTGGGTTTTAATGAAAATGTTACCTCCCGCGGTATAAGGACTTTCAATGGTCAGCAAGCACGCGGCCGCTGCGATTCAACGAACGCCGACAATGGCTCTCTATATATCAGAGTCACGTTCTTCAAAAGGAGGCGTCTTTCTTATTATTATGATGTTCTGCAAATTGAATTCTCCTCTTCACATCCAATGCTGGCCATTAAGGACTCCGACTGAAAAGCTCTCCGCAGGGAATTATTCATCAAACATCACAGCCGCCAATGTAAATGCACCTGATCTCTTCAAACTGTAACTCCAGGTGTGCGTTTTATTTGTAGCTGGGAATACGTGACAATAATGCAACAAGGTGAATGGTTTTGGAGACAAGCGCAGCAAGTTGTAGAGATACACAATACAATTCTTTTTATGAAGCTCCACAGGGAACCGTGCACGGAATGGCCAAGAACAGTCACAATATAGTTTCTATACATGAAAGATCTTTCAGGTATCGAAAAGTCATGTCCGGAAGAGCCTAAACCACCTCCATACAACTGGGCTTGCTTCAAAGGCATCAGTTTAAGACTTCGGAGATCAGAGAAGAAAGATACACCAATAACTATCTAGCACAAAGGTTTGGTTGGATGCATTATTTAGGTAGGCCCTCATGTTACATGATGGGTATGGGCAGCGCTAGGTCACATAGTAAAATGGCATTCCAGGTGCAGTTTAACATGGAAGGAATCAAACTAGGCCGATGAGCAAGACTGTGGTCCTCTAGGGCACTGTTTCTCAACTCCAGTCCTCAAGGCGCATCAACAGATCATGATTTCAGGATTTCCCTCAGATTAAATGGCTGTGGTCATTACTAAGGCAGTGAAACTGATTAAATCACCTGTGCAAAATAATGGAAAGCCTGAAAACATGACCTGTTGGGACGCCTTGAGGACCGGAGTTGAGAAACACTGCCCTAGGGTTCTCACCTATACAGGGTGAAGGCTTCCAGGATGAAAGTCTTCTCAGGAGAAAACCGGCTTGTCAATTGTCTGATGGCTTGGCAAGTCATCGTTTGGGGCCTGGGAGACTTTGTAGAGTCATGAGAGGGATGATGGGTATGGGCAGCGCTAGGTCACATGGTAAAATGGCATTCCAGGTGCAGTTTAACATGGAAGTAATCAAACTAGGCCCATGAGCGAGACTGTGGTCCTCTAGGGCAGTGTTTCTCAACTCCAGTCCTCAAGGTGCACCAACAGGTCACGTTTTCAGGATTTCCCTCAGATTAAATGGCTGTGGTCATTACTAAGGCAGTGAAACTGATTAAATCACCTGTGCAAAATAATGGAAAACCTGAAAACATGACCTGTTGGGGCGCCTTGAGGACCAGAGTTGAGAAACACTGCCCTAGGGTTCTCACCTATACAGGGTGAAGGCTTCCAGGATGAAAGTCTTCTCAGAAGAAAACCGGCTTGTCAATTGTCTGATGGCTTGGCAAGACATCGTTTGGGGCCTGGGAGACTTTGTAGAGTCATGAGAGGGATGAAGTTTACAACCCTAGGTCCATAGGATGGTGGTAACCAGCAACTACTGATTGTGCAAGTTTGTACAAGGGAGAGCGGATGGTAGCGCAGGGGTTCTTGTCAGAAACCATATATCAGACTGAGACAGAAGTACAGTTAAAGAGGTTGTAAACCCAAATGAGAAGAAAAAAAAAAAAAAAAGAGACAAAGCCATAATGAGCTAGTAGGTATAGCTACTAGCTCAGTATGTAATACTCACCCGAGATCGAAGCCCCCGCTGCGGTGCCCGTACACATCGGCCGGCGACATCACTCCTGGGGGTTACTTCCAGGATTCGTCACTCCCGCACATGTCCGAGGGAGCCGCCGGTAACGGCACGGTCTAACTGAAGCAATAGCACGTATGTGCCATTGCTTCAGTGTGCATGTGCCTAGGACGTCGGCACATGCAATTACAGGGGATATCTCCTAAACCGTGCAGGTTTAGGAGATATCCTGAGTAGCTACAGGTAAGCCTTATTATAGGCTTACCTGTAGCAAAAAGTGGTCTGCAAGTGCTCCTTCACACGGATGTGTCCATGTACGGAGCCCGCTCTGCTCAGCGGGGATCGCTCAGTTGATCCCCCACTGAGCAGGCAGATGACAGGTCCGTCTCTGCACACTGTGGACCTGTCAGAGCGCCGCTCTCCCGTATGGGGGATCGGATGAAGACGGACCATAGAATCCATCATCACCCGATCTGATCCGCAGAGGGATGGAAAAGTCGTTTTTTTTTCTCCGTCACGGATCACAGTGGACGTGTCACTGCTGACAACCGTCGCTCCATACATGTCTATGGAGCGTCCCTTCAGGTCCGCCTAAAAAACTGGCAGGCGGACCTGAACGGACAGTCCGTGTGAAAGAGGCCTAAGGGTTTACAACTACTTTAAAAGACACTGGTTTAATAATAAAAAAGGTAAACAGAGTAAACGTAGTCAAAACATAGCCAAAAGTTAAGGAATTGGAACAGATAGTCAGACAAGCCAAAACGTCAGGGAGCCAGAGATCAGTGTAGTGGAACAGCAAGCAGGATCTGGAGCCATAAGGAATGACAGCCTAGCAAGTCTCTAACAGGAACAGGAGAGAGTCTCTAGAGATGTGACCAAGGCGAAGTCAGAGTTCATCTGGGCTGAACGGCTTAAGTAGGCAGCATTGACAAGCAGGATATCATCACCAGGCGAGTCACTATGGAGAGATAGGAGATGGCAATTAGCCAACAGCTGAGCGGCCAGCTCTGAGAAAGCATTCAGTCTTCTGAGGTTATGGAAAAATCCTGGGTTTTGGCTATAACCAGCACCTACTGATTGTGTAAGTTTGTACAAAGAGTTTTGTTAGAGCGGATGATATCAGGGGGCTTTGCAATCAGGAGAAAATTAGCATGTCAGTTTTCTGAGGGCTTGGAAATTCCAGATTTGGGTCCTAAAGCCATTTCATGGAGTCCTGGAAGGGAGGAAGCCTCCAACCCTAGGTCCACGTTTTGGCGATAACCAGAACCTACTGAGTGTGAAAGTGCGTAGAAGGGTTTTGTGATGAGAGCAGATGGCACCTAAAGGGATCACTCTGGGAGAAAACTGGCTTGTTAATTTTCTGGAGGCTAGAATATCTCTTCATGATGCGGTTTGTTCACTAAGGTTCTCCAACAAACCTCTGAGGGCTTCACAGAATAGCTGCATTTATACAGGGATTAAAATTGCACACAGATGGCTTCTGAAGACAATTGGTTTCCATAGATTTCAGTTAGGGGTATCAGAGTAAAGGGGGCTGAATACAAACACTTTTCACATTTAAAAAAAAAAAAAAAACTATACTATATATATATATATATATATATATATATTTTCTTTTTTTTATTATTATTTGAAAACCATTTATCATTCTCCTTCCACTTCACAATTATGTGCCACTTTGTGTCGGTGAACCTTGGCACCCCCCGATGTTTTGGAACTACATTTCCCATGATGCTCATGCACTCTGCAGTGTAGTGGAGCATCATGGGAAATGTAGTTCCAAAACATCCGGGGTGCCGAGGTCTATCACATAAAATCCCAATAAAATACATTCATGTTTCTGGTTGCAACATAAGAAAAACATGTGGAAAAATACTTTTTCAAGGCGCTATACACAGCGGACGCTCTGTAGAAGTAAATCTACAGAAGGCGGCTGCTAATAGTTTTCATGCCCTGCTGATGCCTTGGAAAAGCAGACCTGTGTGACAGGGCCGTACAGACGGCGATGAACATTCACAGATCATTGCCCTGCCACTAACAGAAACTCGTGTCTGCAGCTTTACCGACTCTGAATGGAGACCAGTAGGACTACGATTCAGTCCTTGTCCTGGCCGGGTTTGCTGTAAATCGGTGACAGCAGCGCGCACACTTCCTGCACTGGTCACCATGTATCAGCCTGGGGCAGAGCGGGCCCCGTCCAGGCACAGAGGACTCTGTAAGCAGATAGAAGGTCGGGGGGGTTCTAGGACAGCGGCTCAGAGCTCCCGCAGATAAGAGGATTAAATGTCTTTAAATGGAAAGAAAGGGACACAAAACGCTGCTTTTTATCTCCGCACAATTCCCAGGATTACTCCCCATTCCCTGCCACACGCTATTCACATCCAAAACCGCGAGTTTCATTCGGCATCTCCCTGGCATCCAATCAGAATTCCTCATAGCAGAACCTAGTGGCCCCACTGAAATTAAAATGTTGGTGCCGAAAGCAAAAAAATTCAGGATGCACTTGACCGAAACTGACTTTTATTTTTTTTAATAGAGAGATTATTATATATTAACCCCCTTCACTACCAGGTCATTTTTGGCGACACGGCACCGTCGTTATTTTAATTGACAAAAGTGCGGTCATGCGGCACTGTACCCAGATAAAAATTATGTCCGTTCTTTCCCACAAGGACAGCTTTTTTTTATGCCATTTGATATCCTCTGCGTGTTTGTTTTTTGCGCAAAAAGGAAGGAAAGAAAAGAAAAAGGAAGAAGAAAAGAAAAAAAGAGGAAGAAAAAGAAGAAAAGAAAAAAAAAAAAAAGAGGAAAAAAGGAACAAAAGAGCAAAAGGGAAGAAACGGAAAAAATAAAAATAACAGGAAGAAATGAAAAAGAAGGAAGAAAAAAAAGGAAGGAAGGAAGGAAGGAAGGAAGGAAGGAAGGAAGAAAAAAAAAGGAAGGAAGGAAGGAAGGAAGGAAGGAAGGAAGGAAGGAAGGAAGAAAAAAAAAAAGGAAGGAAGGAAGGAAGGAAGGAAGAAAAAGAAAAAAAAGGAAGGAAGAAAAAGAAAAAAAAAGAAGGAAGAAAAAGAAAAAAAAAGGAGGAAGAAAAAGAAAAAAAAAGGAAGGAAGAAAAAGAAAGGAAGAAAGAAAAAATAAAAATAAAAAGGAGGACAAAAAGAAGGAAGAAGAGAAAAAAGGAAGAAAAGAAAAAAGAAGAAAAGAAGGAAAGAATTTTTTTACTACCGTCTAAAAAAAATAAAAAATAAAAAAGGGCTAATGTGTTTCAGTTGCTCTTTAACCATTTCACGCAGATCGCCTTAAGTCAGTACTTTGATGCCAAATATCGTTATGGCAGCAGCAGCTAGCTGCCATAACCCTGGTATTTTCAGGAACAGCGTGCATTTCTCTTTGCCCGCTGTGATCCGGTCATCTCCACCGTAGCACTTGGCGACCACCTCCTTTAATCAGCCTGGAGCAGCCATCACCGCAGGGTGCGTTTTTAACGGTTTCCATCGTGAGAGCCAGGAGGAACATTCCAAAACGGCTATTTCTGGAAACAACAAGGTTAATGACTCCACGTGGAGCCCCCCCCCCCCCCCCCCAAAACCAAGAAGGGAGCCTTCACCTTTTCCACACCGCCGGTACCGTCCAATTAGAGGAGTGCGGCTGACAGCTCTCAATACGCAGAGCACACTTCTAGAACAAGCGACCGGCAACAAAACAAAAAAGTCATATCCGCCGGGGTAATAAACATAATGACCCGAGTGGGAGGGCAGGAATGTTGAAGACTCTTTTCTCCAGCCTAATGAGGCGACACAAACCTTCAGCACACCAATTATGAGAACATTTGGAGAATTCACCAAAACATCCCCCTTAAAGCGGAACTCTAGGAGGATACACACACGACGGCCACTTTATTAGGTACACCTGTTTAATTGCTCAGTAACATGAATTGCTAATCCACCAATCACATGGCAGCAACTCAATGCATTTAGCAATCTAGACGTGGTGAAGACAACTTGCTGGAGCTCAAACCGAGCATTAGTATGGGGAAGAAAGGGGAGTTTTTTCGCCCTGGAAAGACAATAATCAGAGGCACTTACTGTAACAGAGGCTGCACATGATGGGCACAAAGGCTGCACATGATGGGCACAAAGGCTGCACGTTTTTTTTTTTTTTTACAGAATTTTTTAGTTTGTTTGCACCAACAAGGGGCAGGAGAAAAGTAAGAGAAAAGAGAAAAACGGACATTGTTGTTTCTTTAGAAATAGCCCCATAAAAGGCGACTTGTTCACTGAGTCAAGCCCCGCCCACACAGAATGATGGTTCAGACCATGCAGAGCAGTGGTGGTCTACGTCAAATACTGGAGGTCCTCTGGTGCAGTCCCCGACACTTCCAGGGGGCTGTACAACAGCAGCATGGTTCCCTGCCATTAGGTGCATTGCCTCAAGTTAGGGAAAGGGCTGCAGCACAACTCAACACCCAAAGATTTTCGGCAAGTTGTATTTTGTTGCAATTAAATCATGATTGGGGTCCGTGGCCGAAATAATAACCACCAGTACTGATATCAGTGTCCACAATCCTAACCATCATTGACGTCAGTGGTCGCAATAGCCGCCAGCATTGGCGTCAGCGGTGGAAATAATAGCCCCCAGCATTGGTGCCAGTGGCTGTAATAACCCCAATCATTTGCGTCAGTGGTCACAATAACCGCCCCAGTATTGATTTTAGTGGTCACAATAGCCGCCCCAGCATTGGTGTCAGCGGTGGAAATAATAGCCTTCAGCATTGGTGTCAGCGGTGGAAATAATAGCCTTCAGCATTGGTGTCAGCGGTGGAAATAATAGCCTTCAGCATTGGTGTCAGCGGTGGAAATAATAGCCTTCAGCATTGGTGTCAGCGGTGGAAATAATAGCCTTCAGCATTGGTGTCAGCGGTGGAAATAATAGCCTTCAGCATTGGTGTCAGCGGTGGAAATAATAGCCTTCAGCATTGGTGTCAGCGGTGGAAATAATAGCCTTCAGCATTGGTGTCAGCGGTGGAAATAATAGCCTTCAGCATTGGTGTCAGCGGTGGAAATAATAGCCTTCAGCATTGGTGTCAGCGGTGGAAATAATAGCCTTCAGCATTGGTGTTAGTGGTGGAAATAATAGCCTTCAGCATTGGTGTCAGTGGTGGAAATAATAGCCTTCAGCATTGGTGTCAGTGGTGGAAATAATAGCCTTCAGCATTGGTGTCAGTGGTGGAAATAATAGCCTTCAGCATTGGTGTCAGTGGTGGAAATAATAGCCTTCAGCATTGGTGTCAGTGGTGGAAATAATAGCCTTCAGCATTGGTGTCAGTGGTGGAAATAATAGCCTTCAGCATTGGTGTCAGTGGTGGAAATAATAGCCTTCAGCATTGGTGTCAGTGGTGGAAATAATAGCCTTCAGCATTGGTGTCAGTGGTGGAAATAATAGCCTTCAGCATTGGTGTCAGTGGTGGAAATAATAGCCTTCAGCATTGGTGTCAGTGATGGAAATAATAGCCTTCAGCATTGGTGTCAGTGGTGGAAATAATAGCCTTCAGCATTGGTGTTAGTGGTGGAAATAATAGCCTTCAGCATTGGTGTCAGTGGTGGAAATAATAGCCTTCAGCATTGGTGTCAGTGGTGGAAATAATAGCCTTCAGCATTGGTGTCAGTGGTGGAAATAATAGCCTTCCGCATTGGTGTCAGTGGTGGAAATAATAGCCTTCAGCATTGGTGTCAGTGGTGGAAATAATAGCCTTCAGCATTGGTGTTAGTGGTGGAAATAATAGCCTTCAGCATTGGTGTCAGTGGTGGAAATAATAGCCTTCAGCATTGGTGCTAGTGGTGCAAATAATAGCCTTCAGCATTGGTGTCAGTGGTGGAAATAATAGCCCTCAGCATTGGTGTTAGTGGTGAAAATAATAGCCCCCCGGCATTGGTGTAAGTGGCTGCAATAACCCCCAGCATTGGTATCAGTGTCTACAATCCTAACCCATCATTGGGGGCAGTGGCCGCAATAGCCCCCCCCCCCCCCCCCAATCACTGGTGTCAGCGATGGAAATAGCCACCAGCATTGGTGTCACTATTTCTGAAGGACCCAAGCACAAGACTAGCAACGGTGGGTTGCCTTCAGACGGTTGGTAGGCCACGTGTTGTATACACTTGATGTACCGAACTGGGTGGAAGGCGCAAGTCTCCATCTATTATTGGACCTAATCTTTTATCTTACAATAACGCCATCTGTGTGCGACGCATTCCACTTCACAATCGTCTGGCCCAGAGCCATCCGTTTCTCCATTCTGTGGCTCTGCAAAGAATGGTCTTCAAGAATGTTTGTCCCATGCACCCCTTCTAGCCCCCCGTTGTCGGTCCTGTAAGTCTACCTGCAGCTCTCACAATGAATTTGCCACCATTAGGCATTTATAGCCAAATCCTTCACCGTACAGATGAAACCGAAGTGGATCTGTCATCAGATAGACATCATCAGGCCCATGGATGCTTCGTAACTAATGTGCAAGTGTAATGCCGTGTACACGCGACCGGACTTTCCGGCAGACCAGGTCCGATGACAATCCGAACGTGTGTGGGCTAATCCAATCATTTTTCATATTAAAAATAAATAAATAAATCAGACGGACCTAGAAATAGAACATGTTTCAAATCTGTCCGACTGACTCCATTCCTATCGGGAAAACCGCGTATGCTGGTCCAACGGACCAAATACGACGCAAGGGCAGCTATTGGCTACTGAACTTCCTTTTTTAGTCCCGTCTTACGTCATCGCGTTCAAAATAAACGGACTTTCTGGTCACGCGTGGGCAAGTCCGTTTGTTTGGAACTCCACCAAAAGTCCATTGGGAAGACTGTCAGACCTAGTCTGATATTACTTCTCATAGAGATCACAGTACTTCTCCCGACGATGCCTTCCATCTGCATTCCACTACAGAAAGACGGCACTTTATTTGTTCCGGTATCATCCAAGATCAGCATCTACTTCCCAGACTGAGACGCTAGCACAGAGATGACACAGGATTTGATGGTGTCCACAAATGTCTAACAAAGACCCACCCCAATCAACTGGTAGGCGGTAGAGGCCACCTCTACAATAAGTCAGTGGGAGGGTGAAAACGCATTAGAGGTATTCTCCTAGCAGAAGCAGTTTCTCACATGCAGATCTTCGTGCAGCTAACAGTTTAAAGCGGAGTTCCCCTCAAAAAGGGGAACTCTCGCGTATTTGTCCCCCCTCCAGTGCCACATTTGACACCTTTCAGGGGAGAGGGGAAAAAAAAAAAAAGTACCCGTTTTTTGACAGATGCCATTCCCCACTTCCAGGAGACTGGCCCTCTGCTCGATCTCCCAGAAGTTCGTCCCCCCCTTCCTTTCTACGCCCCAGGACCAATTAAAAAGCGCAGGGTGCATGCGCGGTAGGGAACCAAAAGGCTTCACTGCCGGGTTGCCTTACCAGGAATAGCAGTGGCTGCACCCGACAGCTGATCCGAAGATAGGCTGCGGTGCCGACATCCTGGGCTCCCTGGACAGGTAAGTGTCCTAATATTAAAAAGGTGCCTCCTCTAAGTGCAGAGAAGGAAGGATAGAAAAAGAAAAAAAAAAAAAAGAAACAAAAACAAAAAGAAAAGAACATAAAAGAGAGGGGAAGGACAGAAAAAGAGAGAGAAGGAAGGATAGAAAAGAAAGAAGGATTCCCTCTCTAGCCTTACCTTATCCTTTCACTTGATTTAATGTGAAAAATGCTTTATCCTGGGCATTCATGGTGGCACCAACAACCTAATCCAAAGAGGTGACCCCCCCCCCCCACCCCACTTTAGGCTCCGTTCACATCTGTGCATTTTTCCGCTCTAGGCCTCAGCCCTAAAAACGGCCAACAAACCCCCCTCTTATACCAGGACGTGGTCCATGGACCTGGGAAGGGAACTCTATAGTCAACTGGGAAAAGCCATCCCACTTCACACACACATGCTCCATTTCCTACGATACCCAGGAAAAGAACTTTACACTCCTCTCCAGATGGTACAGGGAACCTCAATCTCTACACAAAATGTTCCCATCCGTACCTCCCTCGTGTTGGAGATGAGGCTCGGCGGAGAGAAGCTACCTCTACATCTGGTGGCTCTGTAAGGCCATACAGCCCCTCTGGTCACAGGTTTTCACCATATATAGCAGTCTATATGATTGGCCACTGACACCCACCCCAGAGATTATCTATGCTCCCTGGCTCCATAGCCTCCCAAAAACAAAAACAAAAAAAAACCCTACCTTGCTAAGCTTTTTCCTGTCAGCTGTCATACAAAATCATCTCCCCATTCTGGAAAACCACTACCACTCCACCCCTTGTCCTCGTGGGTCTCGGTGGTCAACAACATTACGTGCATGGAAGAGATGGTTTCTGGAAAACCACTACCACTCTTTGTCCTCATGGGTCTCAATGGTCAACAACATTACGCGTATGGAAGAGATGATAGCCCTAAAAAATGACACCTTCGACAAATTTAAAATCCTATGGCTCACTTGGATCAAATACTCTACCTCGGACTCCCTGAAAGCAATGTTGGCACCACCATAGGCAATCAGGACGCACCTCCTGACCCCATCTTACAGGTTTGTTGCACCAGGATCTGCTCAACCCCTTTTAACCTCTCCTTCACTACGCCTACCACTTCCCCCCCCCCCCTCCCAATCTCTCTGTCCCTGCCAATACCCCCCCCCCATTTCTATGTCTTCTTACCCAATACACAGATGTCTTACTCCCCAACTCTCATAACTGCAATAGGAAACGGATTCAACCGCCTCGTCCTGAGAGATTGCTATGGTCGTACAGCCCCACTGGACTGTATCCTTAAGCGCACTAGATCACTAGATACGAGACTTGCATCGTATTGCCTTCTGTACTGAAAATCTTCTCCTTACCTATGTTATGCCATTTTATCCTGTTAAACACGATAAAAACATATTTGACTCTAAAAAACGGCCAACAAAGACAAATCCCATTCGTTGAAATGGCCCCTGTTCACATCTGAGCCTAAAGCACTACGTCCGTCGCTCAAAAAAAGTACTTGAGCTCTTTCTTTTTTTTTTGGCAGATTACAGGCGTTTTAATCCTTTTACATTGGTGACCTTTTTAGCATCAAAAAGCCTGCACAAAAATGCCTGAAAAATAGCAATGCTTAGATGTGAACGGAGTCAATTTTGTTATTGCCGGGTGTTTTTCCCCGGAAAAATGGCCTTCATCCTAACAAGAACGGATATTGGATTTCCGGTTAGTTCAGGACCTCCCTGGGGTCACTTGACGCATGTATCTGTCTCTAATGTGATTTATTGCTCTGTGTATGCTGGATACTTTAAAAAATAAATAAATAAATAAATAAAAAAAAGAAAAGAATTCGGGGAAAAAAGAAAAAAACAAAAAGAAAAAGACCCAATCATCCAGCAAGAGATAAATTAATAAGCCCATAGGCGGGTAAAACGCGTTAGCGGGTATTGTACTCCCCCAGCTGAAGCTTTTTTTTTTTTTTTTTTTTTAAACACGTAGCAGCGGACAGTTTGAGCGTGTCTCCATTCATTCTTGCCGGATAATATGGATTATTGAGCCGGACGAGCTCAGCTGGAGTATAGACGCCTTGTTACAGTCTGGGAGTTGCCGGGTGCTGCATGCGCAGCGGCTCGGAGTCGTGCCTTGTTGTAGGATCACAGATCAGCCCCTGCTGTAGCCTCTCACCTTGTGACTTCTTACAAAGTACACAGTGATCTCTGGAGGGGGGGGAAGGGGGAGACTGAGGAAATGTTTCCTCCTGCCTGTAGCAGACTGATGACATCATTTCAGCCTAGGCAAAGTCACTGACTGGAGCTCAGGGATGACTCTTAAAGTGGTTGTAAACCCTTACAACACACTTTGACCTACAGGTAAGCCTAGATTAAGACTTACCTGTAGGTCCAAGAAATATCTCCCAAACCTATACGATTTAGGAGATATTTGCCGAAAGACAGGCACCGCTGTCTACGGCACATGCGCCGTAGACAGCGTCGCGCAGGCGCACTGAGCGCGGCATTGTCAACGACGAAGATGCCGCGCGTGTTGGCTCCAGTGCGCATGCGCGGGAGTGACGTCATCGCGGCTTCGCCGAATGACAGCGGTGGAGCAGCGAGACCCGCCGAGAAGATGGAGGCTCCGGACTACAGGGGACAGCGGTGACTTCGCTGGCTCCTGTGTCAGGTAAGTGACACATAATGAGCTACTATGCGATGCACAGTAGTCCATTATGCTTTGCCTTTGCAGGGAATGAAAGAGGAAGTAAATCCATCAGGGTCTACTTCCTCTTTAAATAAAATGGCTTTTCCGAAAGTCATGCTGTATAATGTGACACGTCATGCAAACTGTGCAAAAGGTAAAGAAGATTCTTAAAGCTCAACTGAGTGGAAGGGGGGACAACTGGTACACCAAGGAAGGAAGGACCTCGTAAATGTTCAAAATTTTTGATGTGTGCTTTTACCTACAATTTCCTACATTGGTGACTGGGATTTAAACAGAAAGTGTACGTTATGCTCACTGCAATGTAAAAACAGCGAATGTTCTAGTGACCCGGTTAAATAATGGGCGAATGTGACAGACGAGAGAGCGAGCGACTTTTTATTACCAAAAGTATTGGGATGCTGTATGTATGTATGTATGTATGTATGTATGTATGTATGTATGTATGTATGTATGTATGTATGTATTGGGACACCTGCCTTTACACACACACAAACTTTAATGGCATCCCAGTCTTAGTCTGTAGGGTTCAATATTGAGTTGACCCACCCTTTGCAGCTATAGCAGCTTCAACTCTTCTGGGAAGGCCATCCACAAGGTTTAGGAGTGTGTTTATGGGATCATTTGACCATTCTTCCAGAAGCTCATTTGTGGGGTAAGGCACTGATGTTGGATGAGAAGGCCTGGCTCACAGTCTCCGCTCAAATTCCTCTTAAAGAGGTGTTCTGTTGGGTTGAGGTCAGGACTCTGTGCAGGCCAGTCAAGTTCCTCCGCCCCACTGGTCTGTGCACTGGTCCAAATCATTTGGTGGAGGGGGTATTATGGTGTGGAGTGGTTTTTCAGGGGTTGGGCTTGGCCTCTTAGTTCCAGTGAAGGGATCTCTTAAGGCGTCAACATACCAAGATATTTTGGACAATTTCATGCTCCCAAATTTGTGGTAACAGTTTGGGGACGGCCCCTTCCTGTCCCAACATGACTGCACACCAGTGCACAAAGCAAGGTCCATAAAGACATGGATGAAGTTTGGGGTGGAGGAACTCGACTGGCCTGCACAGAGTCCTGACCTCAACCCCATAAAACACGTAGAACTAACCTAGACTAATTAAAAAGTCATCAAGATTGATAGAGTTGGTAGACTCTTCCTATACTAATTCTATTCAAAAGGCAAACCGTGTCCAAAGTGAATGAACTTAGGGACATGAAGGACCTCACTGCTACTTTGCACAAGGAGGAGAACTTCCGTGACACCTGGAGACCGTGGCAACACTTTGTGTACACGGATGTTTATCTTCAAGAAGTCTCCCAACCTGGCTGACCTCCTGAACTCGGTCCCCTTCCCTGGGCGAGAGGTGATATTTTTCTCTTTTTAATACCCCTTCTTCTCCTTCAGTACAAAAGGACATTTCATCCTCTATTTGTACCTTTCATGATGACCTCCTATTCTTCCACTTCCCTTCTATTCTTCTTCCCACCCCATTTACCTGTCTCCGTTCGGGGCGCCATTTTTCCTACAGATATGTGAATATCTTGGTATGCTCAATCCTTTTGCCCTCATTTTGGGTCCAAGTTGCCACTGGGAGGTGCACTTCCCGGTACAAATGTATCATTTTGTTGAATTATAGCTGCGTAGCTTCAAGCACACGAGTCTATGGCAGTTGGTTCTCAATATTTTTTGGGTGGTGGCGCAAACAAACTGAAAAATTCTGGAAAAAAAAAAAAAAAAACACAACACACATCAATTGGCCCCACTGTGCCCCCCCCCGCCATCTGTACTTACCCGTCTCGCTGGGACAGCTCCTCGATGACTTCTCCCGTCCTCTCTTCCCATCCTCAGCTATGACTGGACACCTGGCGTCCAATCACATTGCCTGTCGTTTGAGCCAATCAGGCGACGAGTAACAGATCCAAGTACCTGATTGGCGAAGAGGCGGTTTAGTGTTAGGAAAGCGAATATTCATTAGCTTTTCTAACACACCCAGCATGGCGCTCGCAGGTCACCTTTTTTGAAGCCTATTAGAGCCTATGGTTCTAATGAGGTGCTTCAAAAACATCCCCGGCACCGCAGAAATTCAGGCGCCCTGCGCCCAAAAGGGCGCAGCTGCAGGCATCATCCTGGTACTCTTGTAAAAGCAATCATAGTGGCTAACTAATCACTAGTCTCCTGTCCCACCAGCAGAGCCAAACGACCGGCCAGTGTCTCATAGAGCCAAACAAAGCTCAAATCTGCTATGATTGATGCTCCGCTATGGTAATGCAGACGTGGTAATCTGACATTTCTGGTTTACCCAGATGACAACAGCACCATTTTTAACACCATTGAGGCCAGGTCCACACATATGCAATCTGAATACGGGTTTCCATGCATCCAATTCACATGGTGGGCTCTCAATGGAGCCGGTTCACACGTGACTGAGGTGGTCCTGATTAAAAAAGGGGTCTGGTGTGACTTTGGGTCCGTTTCAGGTGCGAATTCAGGCTAAAATTCAGACCCGAATCGCACCTGAACTGGTGAACAAAAGATGCACAGGCACACTTGATGTGCCCATTATGAGCGGTTCCTACCATCCCTGTGCTGAGTTCCCAGGTCTATACATCTGCTGTGCCCATTATGAGGGGTTCCCACCATCCCTGTGCTGAGTTCCCAGGTCTGTACATCTGCTGTACACTTTATGAGGGGTTCCCACCATCCCTGTGCCAAGTTCCCAGGTCTGTACACCTGTTGTGCCCATTATGAGGGGTTGCCACCATCCCTGTGCCGAGTTCCCAGGTCTGTACATCTGCTGTGCCAATTATGAGGGGTTGCCACCATCCCTGTATAGAGTTCCCAGGTCTGTACATCTGCTGTGCCAATTATGAGGGGTTCCCACCATCCCTGTGCCGAGTTCCCAGGTCTGTACATCTGCTGTACCAATTATGAGGGGTTGCCACCATCCTTGTGCCGAGTTCCCAGGTCTGTACATCTGCTGTACCAATTATGAGGGGTTGCCACCATCCCTGTGCCAAGTTCCCAGGTCTGTACATCTGCTGTACCAATTATGAGGGGTTGCCACCATCCTTGTGCCGAGTTCCCAGGTCTGTACATCTGCTGTGCCCATTATAGAGGGGTTGCCACCATCCCTGTGCCGAGTTCCCAGGTCTGTACATCTGCTGTGCCCATTATGAGGGGTTGCCACCATCCCTGTGCCGAGTTCCCAGGTCTGTACATCTGTTGTGCCCTTTATGAGGGGTTGCCACCATCCCTGTGCCGAGTTCCCAGGTCTGTACATCTGCTGTGCCCATTATGAGGGGTTGCCACCATCCCTGTGCCGAGTTCCCAGGTCTGTACATCTGCTGTACACTTTATGAGGGGTTCCCACCATCCCTGTGCCGAGTTCCCAGGTCTGTACATCTGTTGTGCCCTTTATGAGGGGTTCCCACCATCCCTGTGCCAAGTTCCCAGGTCTGTACACCTGCTGTGCCCATTATGAGGGGTTGCCACCATCCCTGTATAGAGTTCCCAGGTCTGTACATCTACTGTGCCCATTATGAGGGGTTGCCACCATCCCTGTGCCGAGTTCCCAGGTCTGTACATCTGCTGTGCCCATTATGAGGGGTTCCCACCATCCCTGTGCCAAGTTCCCAGGTCTGTACATCTGCTGTGCACATTATGAGGGGTTCCCACCATCCCTGTGCCAAGTTCCCAGGTCTGTACATCTGCTGTGCCCACCATCCCTGCTGGATTTTACATTTTGAATAATTTAAACAGGAGTAGCTAAAAAACACACAAAAGTGGTCGGGGACACTAAAGAAAACCCCGGGTGGACAAGAACATTGTCGGGAACAATGGACAGAAGATCTCACTTTGGGACCATCAGGACATATATGAACCGGGCCGACATGCCGGACTGCAGTTATAAGTAAACTATGCGTTCTGGGTGGACTGACCCCGACCGGTCACGTCTTCCGCCCCTTACTACCGCTGAACTCCCCCAGCCCTGTGACTCGGGTATAGAGTGCGGCATGGATGATCTCTAATGATCCGGCGGCTGCGGGCGGACAGAAGGAAATGAGGGCGGAGGCGCTCCACAATGCCGCCCAATTCTTAGGCTGTCCACTACAAAGTAGGGAACTCCACACCCAAAACAAAACGCATCAACAAGAAACGTCACCTCACAGACATCCATGCAATGACACCGCTGCAGATTTTCTTTTCACCCAAAAAAATGCAGTCACGCCGCTCAGAGCAAATCAACTTCACCAGCATACTTTATCTGAGAGCCTTCCATAGCCGACGTTCCTTCTCAAAACACTACAGGAAACCGGCTCCCTCTCCGAGCATCAGATACCACCTAGACCAGGGCGCCCAAACTTCTCATCAGGGGGCCTGCTTACTGTCCTTCAGACTTTAGGAGGACCAGACTGTTTCCAATGGGAGTGGGGGGGGGGGGGGGGGGATTGTGGCCCCATCTTTGAGGGCAGTGTGGGGGGGGGGGGGGATTGTGGCCCCTATCTTTGAGGTCAGTGGGGGGGGGGGGGAATTGTGGCCCCTATCTTTGAGGTCAGTGGGGGGGGGGGGGAATTGTGGCCCCTATCTTTGAGGTCAGTGGGGGGGGGGGAATTGTGGCCCCTATCTTTGAGGTCAGTGGGGGGGGGGGGGAATTATGGCCCCTATCTTTGAGGTCAGTGGGGGGGGGGGGGGGGGAATTATGGCCCTATCTTTGAGGTCAGTGGGGGGGGGGGGATTGTGGTCCCCATCTTTGAGGTCAGTGGGGGGGGGGGAATTGTGGCCCCTATCTTTGAGGTCAGTGGGGGGGGGGGGGGGGAATTGTGGCCCCTATCTTTGAGGTCAGTGGGGGGGGGGGGGGAATTGTGGCCCCTATCTTTGAGGTCAGTGGGGGGGGGGGAATTGTGGCCCCTATCTTTGAGGTCAGTGGGGGGGGGGGGAATTGTGGCCCCTATCTTTGAGGTCAGTGGGGGGGGGGGATTGTGGCCCCTATCTTTGAGGTCAGTGGGGGGGGGGGAATGTGGCCCCTATCTTTGAGGTCAGTGGGGGGGGGGATTGTGGTCCCCATCTTTGGGGTCAGTGGGAGGAATTGTGGCCCAAGGGCTGGATAAAAGCAAGCAAAGGGCCACATCTGGCCCCTGGGCCGCAGTATGGAGACCGTTGGCCTACACAATGCATTCACCCACTTTTCTCCGTACAGGTTTATGGGGGGGGGGGGGGGGATATTATAGAAACTATTTGGAGAACACTGACTCCCGAAGCCGACTTCTACTTCTGGAAATGCCATTCAACTCGCTGCCACGATCACAGCAAACCTTCCAGGTCAGCCACCAAAATGAGAAAATCCAGAGACAGCATTTTCAAAAGCATGTCGGAAAACAACATTTCATAGAAAATTCCATAAGAAGCGTCACTCTGATCCCCCTCAGCAAACTAAAAAAGCCAAACGCTGGACAGAGATTCATTACAATAATCCGGAGCACAGGAAGGTCTTCCTAGAAGATGGGAATAAAGGGAAGGAAGAGGGTAGGATGGGGGTAAAGTGGGGCACTCACCTCGCACACACAGAAGAGACATGGCCTCCGTCTGGGGGGAGTCACTCGGTGGGAGGGCATGAGGCGAATAGGGCAGTCCTGAGGAAGAACAAATTGGGGGTTAATAGATGGAAGTGACCTCCAAGTCACAAGGCACTAGGAGAAGAATTACACAAAACAGGGAGAGCAGGAAGGAGGAGAAACACAGAGAAGAGTGAGGAGAATAGAGAGGTGAAGAACCAAGCTGGGGGGGCAACCTGACAACTGAGAAGAGCGGGCAGAGCAGAGGGGCCAACCCGACCACAGAGCGGGCAGAGCAGAGGGGCCAACCCGACCACAGAGCGGGCAGAGCAGAGGGGCCAACCCGACCACAGAGCGGGCAGAGCAGAGGGGCAAC
Source organism: Lithobates pipiens (assembly GCF_037356315.1). NCBI lineage: Eukaryota > Metazoa > Chordata > Amphibia > Anura > Ranidae > Lithobates > Lithobates pipiens. The sequence goes on along the minus strand of NW_027507790.1, from coordinate 269,599,270 downwards.
CCGACCACAGAGCGGGCAGAGCAGAGGGGCAACCCGACCACAGAGCGGGCAGAGCAGAGGGGCAACCCGACCACAGAGCGGGCAGAGCAGAGGGGCAACCCGACCACAGAGCGGGCAGAGCAGAGGGGCAACCCGACCACAGAGCGGGCAGAGCAGAGGGGCAACCCGACCACAGAGCGGGGAGAGAACTACAACTGAGTGGGGAGAGCAGAGGGGGGGTGGAAGAGACCAAGAGAAAGGACGGAGTGAGAAAAGGAGGGTGAAGAAAAGTGGACAGGCTACAGGATGACCAGCTCTCAGAATGACAGAGAGAAATGAAGGGTACACAATGGGGGGGAACAACTTATTAAAAAGTATTAAGAATAAAAAGGGACAGCCAGTCCCATGAAGAGTGACCCGATGCGCGGTGAAGGGGGTGTGGAGGGTCTTCGGGGCGTGGGTGGAGGGTCTGCTGGGCGGAGGGGCGCAGGAAGCGGTCAATAAAAGGAGAACGGAATGGAGAAGAACAATGATGAATGGCAGTGATCAGCAGCATTGTGTGTTGTGAACCAGCAGAGAATAGTAAAGTACCAGCAGAAAGCAAGGAAGGGGTTAATAAAAAGCCAGGTGAAGGAGGAGAGGAGAGGAGAGGAGAAGAGAATGGAGGCAATGTAGAGCGGGAATAATAACTGAATAATGGGATGTGTATGAAGAAGTTTCTGATGCAGATGGGACACGGAGAGAAGGATAGAAGGGGGGACCTGGACAGGGGCAGGTGGGTGACATGTCATAGGGGTAACAGAAGAGGAAGAAGTACAGGGGTCCATACAGAGGAGGGACACAGGGGTATTAGTAGAGGAAGTACAGGGGTCTGTACAGACAGACACAGTGGTATTAGAAGGGGTAGTGTGGTGTGGGGTTGGGGAGTCTGTACAGAGGAAGGACACAGGGGTATTAGCAGAGGTATCGGGGGTCCGTACAGAGGAAGAACACAGGGGTATTAGCAGAGGTATCGGGGGTCCGTACAGAGGAAGGACAAGGGGGTATTAGTAGAGGTATCGGGGGTCCGTACAGAGGAAGGACACGGGGGTATTAGTAGAGGTATCGGGGGTCCGTACAGAGGAAGGACACGGGGGTATTAGTAGAGGTATCGGGGGTCCGTACAGAGGAAGGACACGGGGGTATTAGTAGAGGTATCGGGGGTCCGTACAGAGGAAGGACACGGGGTTATTAGTAGAGGTATCGGGGGTCCGTACAGAGGAAGGACACGGGGGTATTAGTAGAGGTATCGGGGGTCCGTACAGAGGAAGGACACGGGGGTATTAGTAGAGGTATCGGGGGTCCGTACAAAGGAAGGACACGGGGGTATTAGTAGAGGTATCGGGGGTCCGTACAGAGGAAGGACACGGGGGTATTAGTAGAGGTATCGGGGGTCCGTACAAAGGAAGGACACGGGGGTATTAGTAGAGGTATCGGGGGTCCGTACAAAGGAAGGACACAGGGGTATTAGTAGAGGTATCGGGGGTCCGTACAGAGGAAGGACAAGGGGGTATTGGTAGAGGTAGCGGGGGGGGGGGTCTGTACAGAGGAAGGACAAGGGGGTATTAGTAGAGGTATCGGGGGTCCGTACAGAGGAAGGACAAGGGGGTATTGGTAGAGGTAGCGGGGGGGGGGGGTCTGTACAGAGGAAGGACAAGGGGGTATTAGTAGAGGTATCGGGGGTCCGTACAGAGGAAGGACAAGGGGGTATTAGTAGAGGTAGCGGGGGGGGGGGGTCTGTACAGAGGAGGGACTGATGTGAAGGTACAATATGTAAAGTGCAGTGTAATTTGTCATCTATATAAATCCCAGTAATAAAATCGGCAGGTGACAGGAGTGCAGGATCTGGTGGGGATCTGGTGGGGATCGGGGTGGTGAATATCAGAAGAATGAGAGGGGGAGGAGCTTGGAGAGCCGCACAGGTAAGATGGAGAGACGATGGATGCAAGACCAGTTGATGGGGGTGCAGGATCTGGTGGGGATCTGGTGGGGATTTATCAGAGCCAGTCAATAGACGAAGTCAGGGAAGAGGAGTGCAGAACAGGTATGAGGTGGATGCAGATACAGGACAGGTGACAGCAGGGGGGGGGGGGGGGAGAGAGAATACAGGACAGGTGACAGCAAGGGGGGAGGGAATACAGGACAGGTGACAGCAAGGGGGGGGGGGAATACAGGACAGTTGACAGCAAGGGGGGGAGAGAATACAGGACAGGTGACAGCAGGGGGGGAGAGAATACAGGACAGGTGACAGCAAGGGGGGGGGAGAGAATACAGGACAGGTGACAGCAAGGGGGGGGGAGAGAATACAGGACAGGTGACAGCAAGGGGGGGGGAGAGAATACAGGACAGGTGACAGCAAGGGGGGGGGAGAGAATACAGGACAGGTGGCAGCAAGGGGGGGGGGGGAGAATACAGGACAGGTGGCAGCAAGGGGGGGGGGAGAGAATACAGGACAGGTGACAGCAAGGGGGGGGGGAGAGAATACAGGACAGGTGACAGCAAGGGGGGGGAGAGAATACAGGACAGGTGACAGCGGGGGGGGGGGGGGATACAGGACAGGTGACAGCAGGGGGGGGGGGGATACAGGACAGGTGACAGCAGGGGGGGGGGGGAAACAGGACAGGTGACAGCAGGGGGGGGGGAAACAGGACAGGTGACAGCAGGGGGGGGGGGGAATACAGGACAGGTGACAGCAGGGGGGGGGGGGAATACAGGACAGGTGACAGCAGGGGGGGGGGGGGGGAATACAGGACAGGTGACAGCAGGGGGGGGGGGGGGAATACAGGACAGGTGACAGCAGGGGGGGGGGGAATACAGGACAGGTGACAGCAGGGGGGGGGGAATACAGGACAGGTGACAGCAGGGGCGGGGGGGAGGAATACAGGACAGGTGACAGCAGGGGCGGGGGGGGGGGGAATACAGGACAGGTGACAGCAGGGGGGGGGGGGGGAATACAGGACAGGTGACAGCAGGGGGGGGGGGGGGAATACAGGACAGGTGACAGCAGGGGGGGGGGGGGGGAATACAGGACAGGTGACAGCAGGGGGGGGGGGAATACAGGACAGGTGACAGCAGGGGGGGGGGGGAATACAGGACAGGTGACAGCAGGGGGGGGGGGGAATACAGAACAGGTGACAGCAGGGGGGGGGGGGAATACAGGACAGGTGACAGCAGGGGCGGGGGGGGGGGAATACAGGGCAGGTGACAGCAGGGGGGGGGGGGAATACAGGGCAGGTGACAGCAGGGGGGGGGGGGAATACAGGGCAGGTGACAGCAGGGGGGGGGGGGGGGGGATACAGGGCAGGTGACAGCGGGGGGGGGGGGGGAAATACAGGACAGGTGACAGCAGGGGGGGGGGGGGGGGAATACAGGACAGGTGACAGCAGGGGGGGGGGGAATACAGGACAGGTGACGCGGGGGGGGGGGAATACAGGACAGGTGACAGCGGGGGGGGGGGGGGGGAATACAGGACAGGTGACAGCGGGGGGGGGGGGGGAATACAGGACAGGTGACAGCGGGGGGGGGGGGGAATACAGGACAGGTGACAGCGGGGGGGGGGGAATACAGGACAGGTGACAGCGGGGGGGGGGGGGAATACAGGACAGGTGACAGCGGGGGGGAATACAGGACAGGTGACAGCGGGGGGGGGGAATACAGGACAGGTGACGCGGGGGGGGGGGGAATACAGGACAGGTGACAGCGGGGGGGGGGGGGGGAATACAGGACAGGTGACAGCGGGGGGGGGGGGGGAATACAGGACAGGTGACAGCGGGGGGGGGGGGGGGGAATACAGGACAGGTGACAGCGGGGGGGGGGGGAATACAGGACAGGTGACAGCGGGGGGGGGGGGGAATACAGGACAGGTGACAGCGGGGGGGGGGGAATACAGGACAGGTGACAGCGGGGGGGGGGGAATACAGGACAGGTGACAGCGGGGGGGGAATACAGGACAGGTGACAGCGGGGGGGAATACAGGACAGGTGACAGCGGGGGGGGGGGGAATACAGGACATGTGACAGCGGGGGGGGGGAATACAGGACATGTGACAGCGGGGGGGGAATACAGGACATGTGACAGCGGGGGGGGAATACAGGACATGTGACAGCAGGGGGGGGAATACAGGACATGTGACAGCAGGGGGGGGGAATACAGGACAGGTGGCAGCAGGGGGGGGGGAGAATACAGGACAGGTGGCAGCAGGGGGGGGGGAGAATACAGGACAGGTGGCAGCAGGGGGGGAGAATACAGGACAGGTGGCAGCAGGGGGGGAGAATACAGGACAGGTGACAGCGGGGGGGTAGGAGAATACAAGCCAGGTGACAGGGGGGGGGCCCCAAGAATACAGGACTGGTGACAGCGGGGGGGGGGGGGGGGTTCAGATACAGGACAGGTTACAGCGGGGGGGGGGGTGTAGATAAAGCACAGGTCACAGCAGGGGGGGTGCAGATACAGGACAGGTCACAGCAGGGGGGTGCAGTACCTGGAGTGGTGCAGGATTTGGATAGGTGCTCAATCCATAGCTGCTGAGGTTTTCAAGGGGTGCTCGGTCCAGAACAGTGCAAGATTAGTGGGGGTGTCTGGTTCAAAGCAGTGCAAGATTTAGAGGGGTGCTCGGTCCGGAGGAGTTGAGGATTTAGAGGGGTGCTCGGTCCAGAGAAGTTGTGGATTTAGAGGGGTGCTCGGTCCAGAGAAGTTGAGGATTTAGAGGGGTGCTCGGTCCGGAGACGTTGTGGATTTAGAGGGGTGCTCGGTCCGGAGACGTTGTGGATTTAGAGGGGTGCTCGGTCCAGAGGAGTTGTTGAGGATTTAGAGGGGTGCTCGGTCCAGAGAAGTTGTGGATTTAGAGGGGTGCTCGGTCCAGAGAAGTTGAGGATTTAGAGGGGTGCTCGGTCCGGAGACGTTGTGGATTTAGAGGGGTGCTCGGTCCGGAGACGTTGTGGATTTAGAGGGGTGCTCGGTCCGGAGACGTTGTGGATTTAGAGGGGTGCTCGGTCCGGAGACGTTGTGGATTTAGAGGGGTGCTCGGTCCGGAGACGTTGTGGATTTAGAGGGGTGCTCGGTCCGGAGACGTTGTGGATTTGGAGGGGTGCAATGTCCGGAGACGTTGTGGATTTAGAGGGGTGCAATGTCCGGAGCAGTGCAGGTTTTGGGGGGTTTCTTGTGTCAGCAGAGCAGGATTTTCGGGGTGTTGAGTGTAGAGGAGGTTTAGAAGAGTGCTGAGCCCCCAGAAGCCCGGAATTAGAGGGGTGCTGAGCCCAGAGGAGGATCCGGAGGGTGCTCAGTCCGGGATCCGGAGGGTGCTCAGTCCATAGCCGATCAGAGGGCGGTCCCCAGCCCGGAGAAAGATTGGAGGCGGTTCCCGGTCCGGAGAGGGTCTGGAGGAGTCCCCGGTAAAGTATCCCGGAGAAGTTCCCTCCTCTCCCGGCGCTGCCAGCAGGTGCACACCGCACAGAACAACCAGACTGAGGAGTGAGCGGAGCGCCCGGCTCCTCCCCCATACTCACACACTCCCCCCCTCCTCCCCGCATGGTTCAGCTCACCTCCAGTAGCCCCAGGGGACGGCCCGACCCATCCCACAGCGGCAGAGGGGGAGGCCGGACCGTGCCAGGGACTGGAGGGGGCGGACACCGCACAGGTGACAGGGATGATTGACGTGGAGCTGGGGACATCAGCCAGTAGGAGAGAAAGGGGCGTGGTTGTCTGTCAAGACGGGCGGGGTTTCGGGGCTGAGTCGTGAGCGGCTTCAGCGGACACACCTCGTATCCCTGCGCGGGGCGGAGCGCACCTGTACGGTAAAGAGTAAGGGATGAGTCCGCCGCTCACCTGAGGAGGGACTACTTTTCCTCAGATGTCTGCGCTCCCCGCCTCACTCTCCGGTGTGAAGTCACTGAAGGGGTGTAATGCTCTAATCAGCACACATAGTCACTGCTACACATTAGAGTAGGAAGATAACAGCACAGGAGTTCATAGTTTCATACACAATTGGTTACCAAGTGTAACGGGGGTTTCCCTAGCAGGCTGCCGTCATATAGCCTCCTGCAAGTGATCCGTCTCTCATAGCAACAGGTGCAGATCTGCACCGCCAGGGCCCTCCCCCTGTATACAGGTACGGAGGAGGAAGAGATAGGCTCTGTTCACACCTAGAAGCGTTCCGGAACGCAGGTGGAATCGCCGCAATTCCGTCTGCAGATTTCCTAACGGCTGCAAAACACAGGACGCACTTGCGATGCCGTTTACGTTCAACGGCACCCCAAAAATCGCACAAACCAAACCGTGAGATTCCCCGATACCCAAAAGAAGTTCCTGACCACTCCATCACCCTATCTCCCCTTCCAAAGAGGAGGGAAACATGGAGGACGTGACCATCACCCTACCTCTCCTTACAATTTTGGCACCCAACGAGATGGGAAGAATGGAGGACGTGACAATTATCCCACCTCCCTACCTCCCCTTACAATTCTGGCCCCTAACAAGGAGAGAAACATGGAGAATGTGATGACGACCGGTCACCCTACCTCTCCTTACAATTTTGGCACCCGAGGAGGGAAGCATGTAGGACGTGAAGACCACTTCATCATCCTATCGCCCATTACAATTTTGGTGCCCAAAGAGGAGGGAAACATGGAGGATGTGATGACGACCACCCCGTCACCCTACCACCCCTTACAATTTTTGTGTCCAACGAGGAGGGAAACATGAAGGACATGACAACCATCCCATCTCCCTACCTCCTCTTACAATTTTGGCACCAACAAGGAGGAAAGCATGGAGGATGTGATGATGACCAGTCACCCTACCTCCCCTTTCAATTTTGGTGCCCAGCGAGGAGGGAAGAATGGAGGATGTGATGACTACCCCATCACCCTACCTCCCCTTACAATTTTGGCACCCAACGAGGAGGGATGCATGTAGGAAGTGACAATCACCCTACCTCTCCTTTCAATTTTGGCACCCAACGAGGAGGGAAGAATTGAGGACGTGACGACCACACCGTCACCCTATTGCCCCTTACAATTTTGGTGCTCAAAGAGGAGGGAAACATGGAGGATGTGATGATGACCACAGCGTCACCCTACCATCCCTTACAATTTTGGTGTCCAACGAGGAGGGAAACATGAAGGACGTGACAACCATCCCATCTCCCTACCTCCTCTTACAATTTTGGCACCCAACAAGGAGGGAAACGTGGAGGATGTGATGACGACCAGTCACCTTACCTCCCCTTGCAATTTTGGTGCCCAACAAGGAACGAAACATGGAGGATGTGATGACCACCCCATAAGAGCCAGTGAAGTGTGCGAAACGTATCTCCCCAGCATTCTGATGCCTGTAATTTTTGGGATGTCCAAATAAAGAGGATTTTGATCTACAGTGGTGTGCAGTCATTTCTTCTAATTTCATGGTGTGTAGAGGCAAGCACCTGCTGGATCATTAGGCTTCCTTATTTCACATGGAGTATCAGGTTTTCTTTTTTCCATTACAATTTTGGCACCCAACGAGGAGGGATGCATGGAGGATGTGACAATCACCCTACCTTCCCTTACAATTTTGGCACCCAATGAGGAGGGAAGAATGGAGGATGTGACGTCCACCCCATCACCCTACCTCCCATTACAATTTTGGTGTCCAATGAGGAGGGAAGAATGGAGGACGTGACGACCACCCCATCACCCTATATCCCCTTAAATTTTGGCACCCAACGAGGAGGGAAACATGGAGGATTTGATGACATTCCGTCATCCTATATCCCCTTTCAATTTCGGTACCCAATGTGGAGGGTAACACGAAGGATGTGATGACGACCCTATCATCCTATCTCCCCTTACACTTTTGGCACCCAACGAGGAGGGACGCATGGAGGATATGATGACGACCCCATCACCCTACCTCCCCTTACAATTTTGGCACCCAACGAGGAGGGAAGAATGGAGGATGTGACAACCACCCCATCACCTTACCTCCCCTTACAATTTTGGCACCCAACGAGGAGGGAAGAATGAAGGACGTGACAACCACCCCATCACTCTACCTCCCTTTACAATTTTGGTGCCCAACGAGGAGAGAAACATGGAGGATATGATGATGACCCCATCACCCTACCTCCCCTTACAATTTTCGTGCCCAACCAGGAGGGAGATATGGAGGATGTGACAACCACCCCATCACCCTACCTCCCCTTACAATTTTTGCACTCAATGAGGAGGGAAACATGGAGGACGTGGCAACTACACCATCTCCCTACCTTCCCTTACAATTTTGGCACCCAACAAAGAGGGAAACATGGAGGACGTGATGACCACTCCATCACCCTTTCCCCTCTTACAGTTTTGGCACCCCAAAGAGGAGGGAAACGTGGAGGATGTAATGACGATCACCCTACCTCCCTTTACAATTTAGATGCCTAACGAGGAGGGAAACATGGAGGATGCGACGACGACCCGTCACCCTACCTCCCCTTGCAATTTTGGCACCCAACAAAGAGGAAAACATGGAGGATGTGATGACGGCCACCCTGTCACCCTACCTCCCCTTACAATTTTGGCACCCGAGGAGGGAAACATGAATGACGCGACACTCATCCCACCTCCCTTTTTCAATGTTGGCACCCAACTAAGAGGGAAGAATGGAGGATGTGACTACCACCCTACCCCCCCCTTACAATTTTGGCACCTAATGAGGAGAGAAACATGGAGGATGTGATGACCACCCCATCTCCTTACCTCCCCTTACAATTTTGGTGCCCAACGAGGAGGGAAACATGGAAGACCTGACGGCTACCCATCATCCTACCTCCCCTTAAATTTTGGTGCCCAATGAGGAGGGAAACATAGAGGACATGACGCCCACCCCATCACCCTACCCCCCTTACAATTTTTGCACCCAAAGAAGAGCGGGTGCCCCCAGAGCAAGCTGCTTTCTGTGGGGGCACCTGGAAGGAGGGAGGAGCCAGGAGGATCTGGGCTGCTATGTGCAAAACCACTACACAGAGCAGCTAAATATAACATGTTTGTTATTTTAAAAAAAGAAAAAAAAGGCTGTAATATAACTTTAATGCATTCTATGAATTAAGCTAAAAAACGGTGCTGCAGGATCCCCCCAGCCCCCCCCCCCCCTTATTCTTACCTGAGCCCGATCTGATGCAGCGATGTGCACGAGAGCAGCGTCTCTCACTGCTGTCTCCCTCCTCATTAGGCAGATTGATTAAATGCTGTGGCAGGAGGCGGGGATGAGTGGTCTGGTCTGTGTCAATAGACGAAACGGCTTTTCATGGGGGCACTTGCCGAAAAGGATGAGCCTGGAGCATTGGTGGGGGGACCCCAGAAGAAGAGGATCGGGGCTGCTCTGTGCAAAACTATTGCACAGAACAGGTAAGTATACCATATTTATTATTTTAATAAAAAAAGGATTAATGCTACTTTAATTGTGCTTCCTGGGCTTTTCCGGGTCTTCTAGGTTTTCTTGCTGTTCTGCTGGTTTGGTTCCAGCCGGTTCGGGCTTGGTCGACCCGTTCCCTGCCGTTACCAGAGTCGGGAATTCCAGTGAAGTCGGAGTTCCCACCGCTTAGTAAGGGGTTGCTGAGCAGTCCCTCCTGAATACATCAACTATGGACTCAGACAAAGATGGCCGCCTATCCTGTGCAGGTATGCCGGGGCAGCCACAAGTTGGAGACTTGGAATGTTAGGGAAATGTTTGCACTACTCTGGACTGTTGTCTTTCTATGTCAACATGTTAATTTATTTCATTAAAGCTTTTGAAGTTTTGCCTTTGCCTGGTCCGAAGTTACTCAAGTGTGTAATACAAGTAAGCGTGTGCATGTGGCAGATTTTTTCAGACGGATTTTGTCCGAAACTGTTGCATACACACGATCGGACAAAGTTGTCGGAAAATCCGATCGTTCTTAACGTGATGACGTTATTTAGTTACGACGAGACTACGTTCAGGTTAGTAGCCAATAGCTTTGGTCTAGGAATTTGATCTGAGCATACGTGGGACTTTGTACGATCAGAATTCTCTACAAACGATCGGACAAAGTCATATTGTCGGAAAATTTTTATTTCCAGCTCTCAAATTTTGTTGGTCGGACATTCCGACGGAAAAAGTCCAATGAAGCGCACACACGGTCGGATTATCCGACAACATGGTCCGATCGGACATTTTCCGGCGGAATGTCCGACCGCGTGTACAAGGGCTTAAATGCACAAGTGACTGTGGTGATGTACAGAAACATCCTATTAAAGATCAGTCGGTTGTTCCAGTAAAGGTACCCCCTGTGTAAGGCAGTGACCCTAACCACAGTGCCCAGTGTAAACCACAAGAACTCATAACAGGGAAGGCCTCTCATATGACCCTTGCTTTGCGCCCAATGAGGAGGAAAACAAAGAGGACTTGATGACCACCCCATCACCCTACCTCCCCTTACAGTCAGCTTACATGTAGAACAATATGTATCACTCATGAAGGCCCGAGCCTCAATCAACATCCCTCCCTAAGATTTGCCAACTCAGCCCTCTAAGAGATTTGCACATATGTAATTTGTTCACTTTTCATTGCCCGCCATTTGCGAACACCCACGACCCTCCCAGAGCAATATCTGTTAGATGTTAACCAATCAAATTTTTCTAAATATCAGTCAGTGTCCTGATTATGATACACGGGGCGAGGTACAAACAAGGGATTTATAAAAAATGTATCTAAGCCACATTCACACTTGCGTGTCAGCATTTTCAAGCATTTTGCGTATGTTTTTGAGACATGACTTATATGCAAATTTACTCCCAGGTCCTCTGTCATTGGCCATAATTCTTGTAATAGGCATCACTGGGGTCATAGAGGTTCCTGTAGTGGACATCCCTGGGGTCGTAGAGGTTCTGTGGATGTAATTGGGGTCATAGAGGTTCTTGTAGCGGGTGTCACTGGCATCTTAGAGGTTCCTGTGTGCATCACTGGGGTTATAGAGGTTCTTGTGGGCAACACTGGGGCCATAGAGGTTTTTTTAGTGGGTGTCACTGGGGTTGTAGAGGTTCTTGTAGTGGGCATCAATGGTGTCGTAGAGGTTCTTGTGGAAGTTACTAGGGTCATAGAGGCTCTTGGGGGCAACAAACACTGGGGTCATAGAGGTTCTTGTGGTGGGTGTCACTGGGGTTGTAGAGGTTCTTGTAGTGGGCATCAAAGGGTTCATAGAGGTTCTTGTGGGCAAAACTGGGATCATAGAGGTTTTTGTAGTGGGTGTCACTGGGGTTGTAGAGGTTTGTGTAGTGGGCATCAGTGGGGTCATAGAGCTTCTTGTTGACATTACAGGGGTCATAGCGGTTCTTATACTGTGCGTCACTGGGGTCTTAGGCCGCGTACACACGCGCGGACTGTTCGCCCAACCTTGTCCGCTGAACAGTGTTTGGGCGGACAGTCCGCTCGTGTGTGGGGCTTCAGCGGACAGTTTCAGCGGACAGTTGGCCGAACAAGGTCTTACGGAAATTCCGAAAAACTGTCCGCTGAAACCTTGTTTCAGCGGACTGTTCGCTCGTGTGTAGGCTTGTTCGGCCAACTAAGTCTCGCGCATGCTCAGAAAGGATTTCCACGTCGGAAGGTTGCATTGCAGTGTATAGGACGTCGTATTTTTCGTCCCGTCGTACGTGCCGTTCACGTCATCGCGCACGGTTTCAGCAAACTGTTCGTCCGTCGTGTGTGGCCATGTCCGTCCATGCTAAGTTTGAGCGGACTGTTCGCTCAAACTGTTGGACGGACAAAGTTGGGCCAACAGTCCGCGCGTGTGTACGCGGCCTTAGAGGTTCCTGTGGGTGTCAATGGGTTCATAGAGATTCTTGTGGGCAACACTGGGGTCATAGAGGTTTTTGTAGTGGGTATCACTGAAGTGGTGGATATTCTTGTAGTGGGCATCAATGGGGTCATAGAGCTTCTTGTGTGTGCCCTTGGGATTGTAGAGAATCCTGTGGGTATCACTGGGGTCATGGAGCTTCTCATAGTGTGCATCACTGCGGTTGTAGAGGTTCCTGTGGGTATCACTGGGGTCATAGGTGTTCCTGTGGGAGTCAATGGAGTCATAGAGCTTCTTCTGGGCAACACTGGGGTCATAGAGGTTCTTGTGGGCATCAATGAGGTCGTAGAGGCTTTTGTGGGCATCATTGGGGGTCGTAGAGGTTATTTTGGATGTCACTACGGTTATAAAAGTTGTTGTGGGTGTCAGTAGGGTTGTAGAGGTTCTTGTGGGCATCACTGGCATTGTAGTTTTTTAAGTGGACATCACTGGGGTCTTTCTGGGTGGGAGCAATCACAAAAGAAGCGTTCATCATCAGTAAAGGGCTCATCTCACTGGTTTTCAGCCCAGTGAAGCGATCAAAGCCATTTGTTTACTTTTTTTTTTTTTGCAGGCAGCCCATAAAAAAGTGAATAGCTTTCAACTGTACGAATTGACTGATGTAGTGATAATACTACACACTGTCACTGCACTAATGACCCTTGCTGGGAAGCGTTAAAAGGCGATCAAAGGCGTTAAATGTGTGCCTAACTATGTGTAATGTGTGTTGCTTTTACTAATGGATCTCTTAGGTTGAGTTCACACTATTGCGAATTGCATGTGGGTTTCTCCACATCCAATTTGCATGACAAGAGGCTGTGACCAGCTCTCAATGGAGACGCATCACCCACCTCCGGGGTGGTCACGATCCAAATTGCAGAAGGGTCCTGTGTGTCTTCTGGTCCGTTTCAGGTGCAAATTCAGCCCAAAAAAAGCAGGTCCCAGGCAAGAATCATTGGTCTGATCTTGTTGACAGGCTCCTGTTGTGTACAATCACAGCAGGTTCCGGTGCGGGGGGTGGCGGCGGTCTAAACCCGAAAGCAGGCTGCAATGTACGGGTACGTCTCTTAAACATAGGTTTGTAAGCTTCATTTGTGAAGATTCCCACACATTTACTTTCTTGAATTCTGTGACTCCTGTTCACTATACATGTGTTCGTTTTCGTTTTATTTTTTTTTTATTTTTTTTGTTTTTTGGGTCATTCGTTATTGATCGAAATTCATTATTTAGAATAAATTTGTAACTGTGGAAAAGTTTGAATTCGTTACGTTTCATTCGTTAAGATGTAGTATTTGTTATTTCGATAATTCGTAAAAAAAAAACTAAATTCAAAATTTCTGAAAATTCGAAACTAAGAAAGAAAATCAGAAAATAAGGATGAAAATCCGAACCACCGAAAAATTTAATAACTATTAAATTATAGGTATTGGAATTTCTTTTCAAATTTGTCTGTTAGTGAACCTTACGAAAACAAATTTATCCGAAGATACGAATTATCCGAAATAACGAATGCTGCATTTAAACAAATGGAACATAACAAATTAATAATAATAAAAAAATAATAATAATAATAAAATATTTGTATTTTTATTATTATTATCCTCCATCCTTAATAATTTATTACGTTCCATTCGTTTAGATGCGGCATTTGTTATTTCAGAAAATTCGTAACTTAAGATAAATCTGTATGGGTTACGTTCACTAATGCCATGTACACACGATCGGACTATCCGGCGGACTTGGTCAATCCGCCCGTGTATGGGCTCCGGCGGACTTAGAAAGAAGTTTTGACTTAAAATTGTCCATGGAGCAACCCTCCCCCCCTCCTGAGCCGTACCAGGCCGCGTGCCCTCAACATGGGGGGGGGGTGCTTTGGGGAAGGACAAGAGCCTCTTCCTGACAACCCTGGCCGTTGGTTGTCGGGGTCTGCGGGCAGGGGGCTTATTGGAATCCGGGAGCCCGCTTTAATGAGGGGCCCCCAGATACCGGCCCCCCACCCTATGTGAATGAGTATGGGGTACATTGTAGCCCACTGGAAAAGTCCGGTCGTGTGTGGGCAGGTCCGCTCGTTTGGAAAGTCCGGCAGACCTCAGCTGCAAAGTCCGCCGGATAGTCCGATCGTGTGTACGCGGCATAACAGCCAAATTTGAAATTCCAATACCTATAATTTAATATTCATTATTTTGGATATTCAAATTTTAGGATTTTAGAATTTTCAGATTTTCATTTCTGTTTTTGGATTTTCGTTTATCTGGGTACTGTGAGGTGCTTTTACTAAGGGATGTGCCCTTTTTTATTCCCTGTTGCAATGTTTACATATGATATTCCTCCCCGCCAAACAGTGTATGTCGGCAGACATCCATTGGCCGGCACCCGCTGATCGGCTTGTGTTGTGTCGAATGACAGGACTGCTGGCACGTGTGCATGTCCTCTGCCCAGAATGGCAGAATCCCGTAAATATATATATATATATATATATATATACATGATTCTGCACAGAGCAGCCACCCTGTAGCAATAAAGCTACATGGGCCAGTCAGTAAGTGGATAAAATTAAAGTGTATGCTTTCACCATAGATCTTCTGTCAGTTCCTGCAGTCTCTCCTGATATGTTTTATCCCTCAGACCTCACTTCTCCAATTTTGTTGCCCGTCTCTGAACTTGTTCTAGCCTATCAATATTTTTTTTTTGTTAGTGAAATCTCCAGAATTGAACACAGTATTCTAAATAAAGTCTAACTAAAGGTCTATATAGAGGAATCAGGACCTCCTTCCTCCTGCTGGTGACCCTTCTAATGATATAAAGATCTATATAGAGGAATCAGGACCTCCTTCCTCCTGCTGGTGACCCCTCTAGTGATTTAAAGATCTATATAGCGGAATCAGGACCTCCTTCCTTCTGCTGGTGATCCTTCTAGTGATATAAAGATCTATATAGAGGAATCAGGACCTCCTTCCTCCTGCTGGTGACCCCTCTAGTGATATAAAGATCTATATAGAGGAATCAGGAGCTCCTTCCTCCTGCTGGTGACCCCTCTAGTGATATAAAGGTCTATATAGAGGAATCAGGACCTCCTTCCTCCTGCTGGTGACCCCTCTAGTGATATAAAGGTCTATATAGAGGAATCAGGATCTCCTCCTCCTGCTGGTGATCCCATAAGTGATATAAAGATCTATATAGAGGAATCAGGACCTCCTTCCTTCTGCTGGTGATCCCTCTAGTGATATAAAGATCCATATAGAGGCATCAGGACCTCCTTCCTTCTGCTGGTGATCCTTCTAGTGATATAAAGATCCGTATAGAGCAGGGATATGCAATTAGCGGACCTCCAATTAGCGGACCTACAAGTCCCATCATGCCTCTGCTTCTGTGTGTCATGCTTGTGGCTGTCAGAGTCTTGCTATGCCTCATGGGATTTGTAGTTTTGTAAAAGCTGGAGGTCTGCTAATTGCATATCCCTGGTATAGAGAAATCAGGACCTCCTTCCTTCTGCTGGTGACCCCTCTAGTGATATAAAGATCCCTATAGAGGAATCAGGACCTCCTTCCTTCTGCTGGTGACCCTTCTAGTCATATAAAGATCCCTATAGAGGAATCAGGACCTCCTTCCTTCTGCTGGTGACCCCTCTAGTGATATAAAGATCCCTATAGAGGAATCAGGACCTCCTTCCTTCTGCTGGTGACCCTTCTAGTCATATAAAGATCCCTATAGAGGAATCAGGACCTCCTTCCTTCTGCTGGTGACCCCTCTAGTGATATAAAGATCTGTATAGAGGAATCAGGACCTCCTTCCTTCTGCTGGTGACCCCTCTAGTGATATAAAGATCTGTATAGAGGAATCAGGACCTCTTTCCTACTTCTGATGATGAACTCCAGAGTTCTACTCACTTTCCAGGCTCCCACAATGCATATTTGCTCTTTATGCAATCATTTGAAAAGTTTTGGCCTTAGATATACTTGAATATAATTTCCATAAGTGTGTAGACTCAACCCCAAGCTTCTGCAATGCCTTATTTTCACATCATAAGCACAGGACGTCAGGACATGCTCCGGGGTCACAGCTTGCTCAGCGGGTCTCCGTATACAGGGAACGGTTCAGGGTGCTGAGTGACAGGCGAAGTGACAGTAAGAGCACCTGTCACATCAACTGTCACTGGAGGCGATGGCGAACATTGTTAGTGACGGAGGAAATGACTGGAAATCTCTCCATCACTGCCATAGAAATGGAAATGGTGATGTCACATTCCAGGCCCTTTTTTTTATTATTAAAGGTGCATTCATCAGTGCAATTATACTCAAACTACGGTAAAGAGGCAGATACAAGAAGAACTGTCTCTGCTGACTCACCACCAGAGCACATTCATAATGGTCAGCCTAATACCGACTATACATTTCGTTTGCTACAGCCCTGGGTATCATAAAGAACTGCCATTTTTTCTTACAATCATATTTTTTTTTTTACATTGTTTTTAGCAGCTTAGTGCTGCTTATCTCCTCCAGTCCCTTTCAGCTACTTCCTGTCTTCCTGCACACCAGTGTTGGCTGCTGTGGATTGGCTTCCTGACAATGACAACGTTAGACTGTGGCTAAGTATTATGTGTTGGGACAGCCGCTTGTAACCTCCATTGGGAAGCCTGTGACAGGGTGACAACACTGGTACACACGACCAGACTTTCCGGCAGACTTGGTCCGGCGGAATCCGTCGGACAAGTTGATCGTGTGTGCGCTCCAGTGGACTTTTTTTCCCAAAAGTCCAACGGATCTAGAAATAGAACATGTTTCAAATCTATCCGACGGACTAAAAATTGGGAAAACCGTTCGTCTGTGTGCTGGTCCGATGGACCAAATACGATGCAAGGGCAGCTATTGGCTACTGGCTATTGAAGTTCCTTGTTTAGTCCCGTGTACATCGTCACGTTCAAAACTAACGGACTTTCGAACGGACTTAGTCCGGTTGTGTGTAGCCAAGTTCAGAAAGTCCGTCGGACCTACGTCGAAAGTCCGTCGGGAAGACCGTCGGACCTAATCCGTCGAAAAAGTCCGGTCGTGTGTAAGCGGCATTAGACATTACTTGGTTGTGAGATAAGGGGATAGCACTATTGAGCACTATTGATTGCATTATTTATATAGCGCCAACAATTTACACAAGGAGCTAAAAATCTAAGGTTACCACCCCAACTACATACTAGAACCGATTTAGACCTGAGCCAATAAACCTACCAACATGCCTTTGAAGGAAGCCCACACAACATGCAAACTCCATGCAAGTGTCCTAGTTGGGATTTGAGCCAAGGATCCCGATGCATTAGTGCTAACCACTAATCCAACTTGCTACTCTTTGATAAAAATGATAATTCCCATCCCAAACCCAACGTGGACACCTCCCGTTGGCCTGGCCTGCCAGGTTTGAGCCAAATTTTCCAGGAACGTATTTTGGAAAGTTCTTGGTGGAAATGTCAGTGTCCGCGCTGAGCATGACTCCAAGTCACCGCTGTGGGCTGCGATTGTGTTTGCTTGGATTATGTGACAAGCTGTAAATCAGGCGTGCCAGCTTTGCTGGTGCCCACCTCTCCAGATGTTCCCACCAGTAGTGATGGACGAACTTCCGACGGGACGTTTCGCGAACGCGAAACGCGAACGGACACAAACGTTCGCGAAAACGACCGTTCGCCGCGGGCTCCATTGACTTCAATGGGAGGCGAATTTCGCAAACCTTTAGGTCGAATTTGCGGCCACGGGGTAATTATTAGGGGGTAGCACGTAGTCCCACCACCTGGACAATAGCATAATACATGTATGAGGTGAATTTGGGATCGATAACTACAAGCATTTTTTTTTTATTTGGGAAATTGTTCTGACAATTCAGGACTATGGAGCTAATGAAGGCAATGGAGGAGAGGGAAGGTCAGGGACCAGGGTAGGCAAACAAGAGGGTGCAGGAGATACAGAGCACTGACAGCAGCACCGTAATACAGAGCACTGACATCAGCACCGTGACATACAGCGCTGACAGCAGCTCCGTGACATACAGCGCTGACAGCAGCTCCGTGACATACAGCGCTGACAGCATCTCCGTGACATACAGCGCTGACAGCAGCTCCGTGACATACAGCGCTGACAGCAGCTCCGTGACATACAGCGCTGACAGCAGCACCGTGACATACAGCGCTGACAGCAGCTCCGTGACATACAGCGCTGACAGCAGCTCCGTGACATACAGCGCTGACAGCAGCTCCGTGACATACAGCACTGACAGCAGCTCCGTGACATACAGCGCTGACAGCAGCTCCGTGACATACAGCGCTGACAGCAGCACCGTGACATACAGCGCTGACAGCAGCTCCGTGACATACAGCGCTGACAGCAGCTCCGTGACATACAGCACTGACAGCAGCTCCGTGACATACAGCGCTGACAGCAGCTCCGTGACATACAGCGCTGACAGCAGCACCGTGACATACAGCGCTGACAGCAGCTCCGTGACATACAGCGCTGACAGCAGCTCCGTGACATACAGCGCTGACAGCAGCTCCGTGACATACAGCGCTGACAGCAGCTCCGTGACATACAGCGCTGACAGCAGCTCCGTGACATACAGCGCTGACAGCAGCTCCGTGACATACAGCGCTGACAGCAGCTCCGTGACATACAGCGCTGACAGCAGCACCGTGACATACAGCGCTGACAGCAGCTCCGTGACATACAGCGCTGACAGCAGCTCCGTGACATACAGCGCTGACAGCAGCACCGTGACATACAGCGCTGACAGCAGCTCCGTGACATACAGCGCTGACAGCAGCTCCGTGACATACAGCGCTGACAGCAGCTCCGTGACATACAGCGCTGACAGCAGCTCCGTGACATACAGCGCTGACAGCAGCTCCGTGACATACAGCGCTGACAGCAGCTCCGTGACATACAGCGCTGACAGCAGCTCCGTGACATACAGCGCTGACAGCAGCTCCGTGACATACAGCGCTGACAGCAGCTCCGTGACATACAGCGCTGACAGCAGCTCCGTGACATACAGCGCTGACAGCAGCTCCGTGACATACAGCGCTGACAGCAGCTCCGTGACATACAGCGCTGACAGCAGCTCCGTGACATACAGCGCTGACAGCAGCTCCGTGACATACAGCGCTGACAGCAGCACCGTAAGCAGCCCCAGGAGGAAGTCAGCACAGCACAGGGATGGTGTGATCCCCTCATAATAAGAACCCCCAGGAGGAAGTCAGCACAGCACAGGGATGGTGGGAGCCCCTCATAATAAGAACACCCAGGAGGAA
Organism: Lithobates pipiens; assembly: GCF_037356315.1. Classification (NCBI taxonomy): domain Eukaryota; kingdom Metazoa; phylum Chordata; class Amphibia; order Anura; family Ranidae; genus Lithobates; species Lithobates pipiens. Next base: position 269,580,155 of record NW_027507790.1, on the reverse strand, counting down.
GTCAGCACAGCACAGGGATGGTGGGAACCCCTCATAATAAGCAGCCCCAGTAGAAATATGACACCGCTCAACCTCTTCAAAGAGGAGGGTAGGGGCATATAGTACGGTGTGCTTTTTTGGGTCAGGGAAGTGAGCCAAATGAATTAAGAAGGTCTGTGTGCTTGATTCCAAAAATTGTTTATAGACATATACATGGTCTACTGATCACATGTGTTGAATTCCTCCGAGATCCATGCCTCATTCATTTTTAGAAATGTGAGGTAGTTAACACTGTGGTGAGCTAGGCGAGTACGCTTATCGGTCACAATCCCCCCTGCTGCGCTGAACGTCCTTTCGGACAGGACACTGGATGAGGGGCAAGCCAACAGTTCGATTGCAAATTGGGCAAGCTCTGGCCAGAGGTCAAGCCTGCCCACCCAGTAGTCTAGGGGTTCATCACTCCTCAGAGCGTCCACATCGGCCGTTAACCCAATGTAGTCGGACACCTGACGGTCTAGGCGTTCCCTGATGCTGGATCCGGATGACACCTGTCGATGGGTCGGCTGAAAGAATGACCTCATATCCGAAGTCACCAACACATCTTCAAACCGGCCTCTTCTTGCAGGCGCTGTTGGATTGGTACCCGCAAATCCTTCTCTGGGAGTGGGAATTGCTCCTCTGCCAGCGCACGCAAAAGCAGAATGCAGCATTTCTCGAAGCAAGGCCTGGAAGTGCTGCATTCTGACAGCCCTCTGCGACGGCGGTAACATTTCCGCCATTTTGTGTTTGTACCGGGGGTCTAAGTACGTTGCCACCCAGTACTGGTCCTTGACCCTCATGCTTTTTATACGGGGGTCCCTATTAAAACACTGGAGCATGAAGGCCCCCATTTGCACTAAAGTGGAAGCGGTGTGGTGGCCTGGCTCCTGCTCATCATCCAGGATAATGTCGTCCTCTTCATTCTCCTCTCCCCATCCTCGCACAACAGGGATCCCAGAAAGGTTTAAAGCATGCTCTTCTTGCTCCTGCTCATCCGCCCCGGCACCATCCTCCTCTGACTCCTCATCAGACTCCTGTTGTTGACTTGTCTCAGATAGAGTAGCCCCCCCTGGGAATTCATCCAGCATTGCGACTTCCTCATCTTCCCGCTCCTGCTCCTCCACAGCCTGATCAATGACACGACGCAATGCACGCTCCAGAAAGAAGGCATAAGGTACCATGTCACTGATGGCGCCATGGCTGCGACTGACCAGTTTGGTGATCTCCTCAAATGGCCGCAGAAGTCTGCATGTGTCGCGCATGAGCAGCCACTGGCGCGGTGAAAAAAAACCCAGCTCCCCAGAACCGTTTCTTTCGCAGAGTTCATACAGGTAGACGTTAACTGCACGTTTCTGCTGGAGCAGCCTATCAAGCATATAGAAGGTTGAGTTCCATCGCGTCGGGCAATCGCAAATAAGACGTCTGACCGGCAGATGGTGTCGCCGCTGAATGTCAGCAAGGCGAGCCATGGCCGTGTAAGATCTTCTGAAATGGGCCGAGATTTTCCTTGCCTGCCGCAAGATGTCCTGGACCCCAGGGTATTTGACAAGGAATCGCTGCACGACCAAGTTTAAGACGTGTGCCATGCACGGCACGTGCGTGATTTTGCCCTGTTTCAATGCGCTAAGCAGATTGGCACCGTTGTCACACACCACTTTACCAACTGTCAAATTGAGCGGTGTTAGCCACTCATCTGCCTGTGAACGCAAAGCTGAAAGGAGTGCCGGGCCAGTGTGGCTCTTTGCTTCCAGGCACAACAGACGCAGCACGGCATGGCAACGTCTCACCTGGCATGTGGAATAGGTTCTGGGGAGCTTGGGCGGTGCAGTGGAAGAGACGCTAGCAGCGGAAAAGGAGGAGGCAGCTGAGGAGGAGAGGGAGGAGGATGGAGTAGGAGGAGGAGAAGAAGAGTCAGGCCTGCATGCAATCCGTGGCGGTAAAACCAAATCTACACGGGTGCCACGGGTTACATGCTTGACGGCCGTCAGAAGGTTCACCCAGTGGGCAGTAAAACTGATATACCTTCCCTGCCCGTGTTTGCTAGACCACGTGTCTGTGGTCAGATGTATCTTGGCACCGACACTGTGTGCCAGAGATACATTCACTTGCCGCTGAACATGGCCATATAGCTCTGGGATGCCCTTCTCTGAGAAATACTTCCTTCCTGGGACCTTCCATTGTGGTGTTCCAATGGCCACAAATTTGCGAAAGGCCTCCGAGTCCACCAGTTTATATGGCAGTAGTTGGCGGGCTATGAGTTCTGACAAGCCAGCCGCCAACCGTTGGGCAAGAGGGTTATCCGGCGTCATCATTTTTTTACGCTCAAACATTAGGCCCACGGAAGCCTGCCTTTTTGCAGAAAAATGTGAGCTTGGCGTGATGGAAGGTGGAGTGGAGGACAATTGTGAGGAGAGAGGAGAAGGAGAAGTAGAAGACGAGGCTGGACGGTGAGAGCCTGCAGTGTGGCTTTGTGTGTTCCGTTGCTCCCACTGGGCTCGGTGATGGCTGCTCATGTGCCTTCTTAAGGCGGTCGTCCCTAGGTGAGTATTGGGCTTACCGCGACTAACGCGTTGACTGCAAAGATTGCAGATGGCAACGCTATTGTCAGCAGCGGACACGTTAAAAAAAGCCCACACTGCGGAGCCATGTGCCGGTGTCCTGGGAGCGCCAGATGTGACCGTACATGGTCGATGACTCGCTCCTGATACATTTGCAGTCTGCTTTGTCCCTGCTGTGCAATGTAAGTCATTGCTGCTTCTCCTCCCTATCTGCTGGTCCATATCTCCCTCTGAACTCCCCTCCTCTTCCTCTCTTGTGGGCACCCACGTGACATCACTAGACACGTCATCATCAACGTCACCTTCCCCACCGCTATAAGTAGAGTAGGCAGCAACACCGGGGACCAACCTCCTCCTTGGGCTGATCTGGGTACTGGCGTCAGACTGCTGAGTAGCGCTTGTTGCTACCTCCTCTTCCTGATCCAATACCAAGAGTGGCTGCGCATCAGAAATGTCCTCTTGATATGGATCGGAAAATAATTCCAGTGACTCAAGCGGAAGGTATGTGGTGGTGGTGGTGGTGGTCGTGTTGTTGGTGGTAGTGTCTTTGGGGGTGCACATAGCAGAGAGTGAAGAAGAGGGTGCAGATCGAGAGGATGAGGAGGGTGCAGAAGAGTAAGGCTGAGCGAGCCACTCAACCAAGTCTGGTGCATCCTTTAAAGTAATTGAACGCACCTTCTGCAACTTCCCACTTTGGCTCAAGCCTGTTGCTCCTGCCCTACCCCTACCACCCCTGCGGAAGGGCCTGCCTCTTCCTCTGCATGTCATTTTTTAAATGACCCTGTGACAAAACTCTTAGTCCCTATACCGCTGAAGGACTGCTGCAGTATAGGTGAGCGGTCAGCAGTGGTGCACGTCAACCCTATCTATTGTGGACCTATAGCGGTCCTTACAGAACAGCAGACTGTACCGCACTCAAGCCTATGTACCGTAGCACCCTATACCAAGTTACCAGTCCTTATAAGAACTTTTGTGGACCAAGCAGGTTGTGTATTAGTGTTTAGCAGACTGTACGTCAGTCCCTATACCGCTGAAGGACTGCTGCAGTATAGGGCAGCGGTCAGCAGTGGTGCACGTCAACCCTATCTATTGTGGACCGATAGCGGTCCTTACAGAACAGCAGACTGTACCGCACTCAAGCCTATGTACCGTAGCACCCTATACCAAGTTACCAGTCCTTATAAGAACTTTTGTGGACCAAGCAGGTTGTGTATTAGTGTTTAGCAGACTGTACGTCAGTCCCTATACCGCTGAAGGACTGCTGCAGTATAGGGCAGCGGTCAGCAGTGGTGCACGTCAACCCTATCTATTGTGGACCGATAGCGGTCCTTACAGAACAGCAGACTGTACCGCACTCAAGCCTATGTACCGTAGCACCCTATACCAAGTTACCAGTCCTTATAAGAACTTTTGTGGAACAAGCAGGTTGTGTGTTAGTGATTAGCAGACTGTACGTCAGTCCCTATACCAATGAAGGACTGCTGCAGTATAGGGCAGCGGTCAGCAGTAGTGCACGGCAACCCTATGTATTGTGGACCGATAGCGGTCCTTACAGAACAGCAGACTGTACCGCACTCAAGCCTATGTACCGTAGCACCCTATACCAAGTTACCAGTCCTTATAAGAACTTTTGTGGACCAAGCAGGTTGTGTATTAGTGTTTAGCAGACTGTACGTCAGTCCCTATACCGCTGAAGGACTGCTGCAGTATAGGGCAGCGGTCAGCAGTGGTGCACGTCAACCCTATGTATTGTGGACCGATAGCGGTCCTTACAGAACAGCAGACTGTAACGCACTCAGGCCTATGTACCGTAGCACCCTATACCAAGTTACCAGTCCTTATAAGAACTTTTGTGGACCAAGCAGGTTGTGTGTTAGTGATTAGCAGACTGTACGTCAGTCCCTATACCAATGAAGGACTGCTGCAGTATAGGGCAGCGGTCAGCAGTAGTGCACGGCAACCCTATGTATTGTGGACCGATAGCGGTCCTTACAGAACAGCAGACTGTAACGCACTCAGGCCTATGTACCGTAGCACCCTATACCAAGTTACCAGTCCTTATAAAAACTTTTGTGGACCAAGCAGGTTGTGTGTTAGTGTTTAGCAGACTGTGCGTCAGTCCCTATACCGCTGAAGGACTGCTGCAGTATAGGTGAGCGGTCAGCAGTGGTGCACGTCAACCCTATCTATTGTGGACCTATAGCGGTCCTTACAGAACAGCAGACTGTACCGCACTCAAGCCTATGTACCGTAGCACCCTATACCAAGTTACCAGTCCTTATAAGAACTTTTGTGGACCAAGCAGGTTGTGTATTAGTGTTTAGCAGACTGTACGTCAGTCCCTATACCGCTGAAGGACTGCTGCAGTATAGGGCAGCGGTCAGCAGTAGTGCACGGCAACCCTATGTATTGTGGACCGATAGCGGTCCTTACAGAACAGCAGACTGTAACGCACTCAGGCCTATGTACCGTAGCACCCTATACCAAGTTACCAGTCCTTATAAGAACTTTTGTGGACCAAGCAGGTTGTGTGTTAGTGATTAGCAGACTGTACGTCAGTCCCTATACCAATGAAGGACTGCTGCAGTATAGGGCAGCGGTCAGCAGTAGTGCACGGCAACCCTATGTATTGTGGACCGATAGCGGTCCTTACAGAACAGCAGACTGTACCGCACCCAAGCCTATGTACCGTAGCACCCTAGACAGACCAAGTTACCAGTCCTGATAAAGAGCTTTGTGGAACAAGTGAGTTGTGAATGATTAGCAGACTGCAGCAGAAGGGCAGCAGTCAAGTATAATATTCTTTCTATATTTGGAAGAAAGAATATTATACGTGTACAAGCCTATTACCGTACCACTGATACCAGTCCTGAAAAGAACCTTTGTGGAACTAATAGTAACAGCAAGTCTTTAAAATTATCCTCACTGCCTGACACACTGCTTCCTGCCTGTCCCTATACAAATTGGCAAAAAAGAGTAGGCTGGAACGATTAGCTGGAACAGCTCTTTTGTGGACCTGATAGTAACAGCTAATGATGATGATGATGATGATGATGAAGAAAGACTAATCTGGCTGAGCTGTCCCTAAAATAGCAGCATACAGCGCTCTGTCCCTTTATCTAAACTGACAAAAGAAACTCAGGCTGCTGACCTAACACCTATACCAGTCCTGAAAAGAACTTTTGTGTACCAAATAGCTAGCGTTTTCTCTGTCCCTACTCCACACAGGATCCTTTCCCTACAGTGACAGAAGAAAGAATGTAAAATGGCCACCGGATCGGGTGTATTTATAGGTTAGGGGGAATGTCCAAGTGTCCATGAGCTGTCATGTCTCAATTGGTTGTCCTGTAACACATGATAAACGTGTCACGAAAGGTTAAAGTTCTTGTATACATTAAACACGTAAGTCCGCCGGGGCGAACGACGGAAAAAGGCGTTCGAACCCGCGGACGGCGAAAGTCGGAAATTCGCCGCGAAACGACCGCCGGGCGAACCGTTCGGCCATCACTACCCACCAGCCCTGTACAGCTGGCAGCAGATCACAGGCCTGTCCTATTAATACTCGCTGTATTAATACCTCCATTCTCTAGGGCACAGCTTTCCTCCACTGAGTCCTGTCCACATTAATTACAGCAGCAGTACAGCCTGTCACATCAATTCTCAGCTCTCTGAATTAAATGCTAACTGCACCGACGGAGCTGCCAAATGAACCAATGTTCAGCGTATGGGAAACCGGGGAGCCAGGTGTTACTCATCCGCAACTTTCGGGAGCAACTGATGGATGTCATATGCAGATTTATATCATTAATGCGGCTTAAAGTGGACCCAGTGGCTGATAGATTATTTGTGTTAAGTACATGCCTGCTAAGGCTCGGTGGTGGACTGACAACTCTTGGGGCCCCCGACAATAGAAGATCATACAAAGCCCTACCTACATATTGTAGGTCAGCTGCATAGAAGGGCCATTTAAATATCTACAGCAACATAGCCTGCATGGGAGTTCCTGACTTCTTTTTGTAGATGCCATAGACTGCTGAGCAGCAGCCATCTTTATGACACGACCAGGGGCAATTTATGACAGCAGTGGGCCTTTGTGCAAGATCACAATTTGGGCCCCAATGCTGGAGAATGAAGTGGTGTGGTTTTTGGGGGGCTGTATGTAGCGCCCGTTGGTTACATAGCACAGCAAAGGTGCCCGATGATGAGGGGGTAATTGCCAAGTGCAGTTGTTCAGCTCCTTCCTGACAGGGTTGCCGACCCCCCACAACTTTTTTTACTACTGAGAGAAAGATATGGGAGCTGGGAGAGAGGGATTGTGTGAGAGAGTGAGGGAAGGTGAAAGAAAGAAAGAGGGTGAGAGAGAGGGGGTGTGAGAGAAGAGAGAGAGGGGGGAGGGTAAGAGGGAGAGAGAGGGGGTGAGAGAGAGAGAGAGAAGGAGGGTGAGAGAGAATGAGGTGGGGGAGAGAGAGAGAAGGTGAAAGAAAGGAGGGTGAGAAAGGGAGGTGAAATAAGGGTGAGAGAGAGATAGTGAGAGAAAGAGAGAGAGAAGAGAGAGAGAAGAGAGAGAGAGAGGAGAGAGAGAGAGAGAAGAGAGAGAGAGAGAAGAGAGAGAGAGAGAAGAGAGAGAGAGAGAGAGAAGAGAGAGAAGGAGGTGGAGGAGAGAGAAGGTGAAAGAAAGGAGGGTGAGAAAGGGGGAGTGAAAGGAGGGTGAGAAAGGGGGAGTGAAAGAAGGGTGAGAGAGAGAGAGGGAGAGAGAGGGAGGGAGGGAGAGATAGAGGGGGGTTAGAGAGAGAGGGAGGAGGAGGGTGAGAACGAGAGAGAGAGAAGGTGAAAGAAAGAGGGTGAGAGAGAAAGAAAGTGGGAGGGTGAGAGAGAGGGAGGGAGAGGGAGATAAGGAGGGTGAGAGAGAAAATGAGGTGGGGGAGAGAGAAGGTAAAAGAAAGGAGGGTGAGAAAGGGGGGGTGAAAGAAGGGTGAGAGAGAGAGAGGGGGGAGGGAGTGAGAGAGAGAGAGGGGGGAGGGTGAGAGAGAGGGGGGAAGGTGAAAGAAAGAGGGAGGGTAAGAGAGAGAGAGAGAAGGGGAGGGTGAGAGAGAAGGTGAAAGAAAGAGAGTGAGAGAGAAAGAGGGAGGGTGAGAGAGAAAGAGAGTGAAAGAGGGAGGGTGAGAGAGAAAGAAAGAGGGATGGTGAGAGAGAGAGAGAGAGAGAAAGAGAGAGAAAGAGGGAGGGAGGGAGAGGGGGAGAGGGACCATGAGAGCAACCATAAACCAGGCAGAGACAGAAAATGCAGTTGAAAATCACACCTTTAATGTAATAACAAAAATAACAACAGCTCAGGAACGTACTCAACAGAAGCCAGGTTTTGGAAGGTAGTCAGATGAGCCGGGATCAGGGAACCAGAAGTCAGCGTTGTCAGGAGCCAAAAATCAGGAGCAGGAATCAGAAGAGAAGTCAGTATACACTGGAAATGTTGACCACGGGATTGCCTGAGAGAATGAGCAAAGCTGTTTAAATAGCCAAAAGGGTCTGGCTATAGGCTGGACTAATGAGGCAGGTAATGGTAACCAGGTCACTGTGGAAACAACAGACAGCCGAGTAGCCTCTGTGCACTGAAAGAAAAAAGCTGCTAGTAAATAGTAGGAACCCAGCCCGGACAGGGGAGGGTTGGGAGAGGAGGGGGGGTGAGAGTGGGAGGGTGTAAGAGGAGGGGGGGTGAGAGTGGGAGGGTGTAAGAGGGGGGTGAGAGGGGGAGGGTATAAGAGGAGGGGGGTGAAAGTGGGAGGGTGTAAGAGGGGGGTGAGAGGGGGAGGGTGTAAGAGGAGGGGGGGGGTGAGAGTGGGAGGGTGTAAGAGAGGGGGGTGAAAGAGAGAGGGGGAGGGGGATTGAAAAAAAGGGAGTAAGTGAGAGAAGGGGTGAGAGAGGGGGGAAGGTGGGGGTGAAAAAGAGAAAGGGAGTGAAAGAGAGAGGGGGAGAGAGAGGGGGTGAAAAAGAGAGGGGTGAGAGAGAAGTGGAAAGAGAAAGAGGTGAAAAAGAGAAAGGGGGAGAGAGAGGGGGTGAGAGAGAGAGAGGGGGTGGGATGTAGGTTCCCACAGTGGCGGAGCTGTTGTCAGTAGTGAGCAGTGCTGTGTGGCCCTGGGCTTGTCCCCCAGCTCCGGCATAGCAGAGGTTTTACCCCGCCACTTAGGTCAGAATCAGGCAGAGAAAGAAAAAGGCAGGTGGGGGAGCGGAGCCCAGACTGGGCTGACAGTGTGATCGGATCCAGCTCGGAGAGGAAGGGATAAGAGCAGAGCTGTCCCTGGACACAGCATAGGAAAATGGGCATGCTCCCCCCTCATCATTGGACCCTCTCCTGTGGAGGTGCCATGCACTCTGACTGTGTACACTTCCCCAGCCGTATATACTGTGCCCTCCATGTATCACCACCCCCAGCACATGTCACCTCAACCCTCCTCCTCACGTTGACCCCTACTGTACACAATTGGAGTGAAGTCCAGGACAGGAGCCTCTCATGGGGCCCCCTACTAGCCCCCGGATACCCTTGGGCAGTGACCGAATGATCAGTCCGCCCTTGGTAAAGGCCTCGTGCACGCCAGGCCAGCCCCCCGAACGCCTTTTCTCCCAGCAGAAAAAAAGCTTCTTAAAAAACGCGCCGCGTTTGGGGGTTCATTCATTCAATTGGCCAGAATACTATATTTATTTAAGCCCACCTAAATGTGTTTACAGGCGTTTAGGCGTGTTCAGCATTTGTTCTGACCAAACGCTCCTCTCCTGATCGCAGAAAGTTTTCCTTTTTTTTTAGCTTCTAAACGTTCCTTTTTTTAACATGCCTGTACATACTGTATGTGTGCATGGTTACATAGGCTCACATGCAGGCAGAAAAAAATGCCAAACGCCTGAGTGCATGAGGCCTATGAAATGTGTAATGCAAGACTCCCCTTGCAAATGCCTATATTTGTTTTTCTCCGGAGCCATCTTTGCTCAGGCATAAGCCAGGGTCACCATCCTGGACCGAGATGCCAGCCTGAAAAGGATTTAAAACTGGCCACAGCAGCCCTTTATTTAACCTATTACTGCCCAACCACTGTGATTGGCTGTCACAGTTAACAGATGATCAGGGGCTGGTCCCTCAGGCTCTTGATCATTAGCACAGACTGAGAGTTGTCTTTGATAGCTCAGTCTTTGTGCTGGAAGCATTCAGTGAGCATGTGCTCAACACAGAAAGCTCTTCCACCCAGGGATGCATACCGTAATCTCACAAAAGTAAGTACACCCCTCACATTTTTGTAAATATTTTATTCTATCTTTTCATGTGACAACACTGAAGAAATGACACTTGTCTACAATGTAAAGTAGTGAGTGTACAGCTTGTATAACAGTGTACATTTCCTGTCCCCTCAAAATAACTCAACACACAGCCATTAATGTCTAAACCGCTGGCAACAAAAGTGAGTACACCCCTAAGTGAAAATATCCAAATTGGGCCCAAAGTGTCAATATTTTGTGTGGCCACCATTATTTTCCAGCACTGCCTTAACCCTCTTGGGCATGGAGTTCACCAGAGCTTCACAGGTTGGCACTGGAGTCCTCTTCCACTCCTCCATGATGACATCACAGAGCTGGTGGATGTTAGAGACCTTGCGCTCCTCCACCTTCCATTTGAGGATGCCCCACAGATGCTCAATAGAGTTTAGGTCTGGAGACATGCTTGGCCAGTCCATCACCTTCACCCTCAGCTTCTTTAGCAATGCAGTGGTCGTCTTGGAGGTGTGTTTGGGGTCGTTATCGTGTTGGAATACTGCACTGCGGCCCAGTCTCCGAAGGGAGGGGATCATGCTCTGCTTCAGTATGTCATAGTACATGTTGGCATTCATGGTTCCCTCAATGAACTGTATCTCCCCAGTGCTGGCAGCACTCATGCAGCCCCAGACCATGACACTCCCACCACCATGCTTGACTGTAGGCAAGACACATTTGTCTTTGTACTCCTCACCTGGTTGCCACCACACACGCTTCACACCATCTGAACCAGATGAGTTTATCTTGGTCTCATCAGACCACAGGCCATGGTTTCAGTAATCCATGTCCTTCGTCTACTTGTCTTCAGCAAACTTTGCGTGCTTTCTTGTGCATCATCTTTAGAAGAGGCTTCCTTCTGGGACAACAGCCATGCAGACCAATTTGATGCAGAGTGCGACGTATGGCTGCCCCCCCCCCCCCCACCCCTTCAACCTCTGCAGCAATGCTGGCAGCACTCATACCTCTATTTCCCAAAGACAACCTCTGGATATGACGCTGAGCACGTGCACGCAACTTCTTTGGTCGACCACGCAAGGCCTGTTCTGAGTGGAACCTGCCCTGGTAAACCACTTTATTGTCTTGGCCACCGTGCTGCAGCTCAGTTTCAGGGTCTTGGCAATCTTCTTATAGCCTAGGCCATCTTTATGTAGAGCAACAATTATTTTTTTCAGATCCTCAGCGAGTTCTTTGCCATGAGGTGCCATGTTGAACTGCCAGTGACCAGTATGATAGAGTGAGAGCGATAACACCAAATTTAACGCACCTGCTCCCCATTCACACCAGAGACCTTGTGACACTAACGAGTCACATGACATGGGGGAGGGAAAATGGCTATTTGGGCCCAGTTGGAGTGGAAGAGGACTCCAGTGGCAACCTGTGAAGCTCTGGTGAACTCCATGCCCAAGAGGGTTAAGGCAGTGCTGGACAATACTGGTGGCCACGCAAAATATTGACACTTTGGGCCCAATTTGGACATTTTCACTTAGGGGTGTGCTCACTTTTGTTGCCGGCGGTTTAGACATTAATGGCTGTGTGAAGAAAAGGAAGGCCACTCTCAAAGCACAGGTTCCAAATGATACACACCCTTGATAAGCACTCAGGTGTAGGCTCTGCTGGGATCAGAGAACAAACGAATAAGCCTGAACGGCAGCACTCCGAGACAACACCTTTATTGGGTTAAAATCCAGTGCACAGCAGTCAATCCTTACGGTACAAAACAGGGGGATGCAAACAGCTTACATGTTTCACACCTGAATCTGGTGCTTAATCATAGCTAGTGTAGTGACAAAACAGATGTGAATATATATGTGGTGGTGGCCAATGGGAAACAAAGTATCTCAAGGGCCACTCCCACATGCATGATGATTAGTCAATCAAAGAATATGGAACAGCTGTGACTGGGGAGCCCTCCCAGTCCACAGCTCTCACCATAGGCGTGCATACAGGATGTGCCAGGTGTGCCTGGGCACACCCTAATCACCCCATGTGTTCCAGATGCCCCTTGTTTAGACCTCTAAAATTTCACCAAAGCTCCCTAATGAGGCTTCCAAAAAAAATAGTAAAAAAATAATAATAAAAAAATAAAAAATGTAAAAAATACTAAAAAAATAAAATTGTAAAAATAAAAGCCATGAATAAGCACTACAGCTAGTGCGAAACGTGAGCAATTTTTTCTTGTTCGCTGTGTTTGTTGAGCCGTGACGTGATTTTCCAATAAAAGAAAGTGGTCTTCTGAAGAGTGAGGCAGTCCAGAGCTTGTTTTTCATCTGTTGCTAGTGTAGGCCCCTTACTCAGATCGGTGATCACCCGAGTCTCATTAACTCAGTGATAATAGCGCACTCTGCGCGCGCCCTACAGGGGGCGTGCACAGGGGAGGCCGTCTTATGATGGCCTCCCGGGAATTCCCAGGAATGACGACAACAGTGCGGATGTCAAGTGGTTAAACAACCGTGTACATACAAACACATGGACTAAGGAATGATACCGCAGTCACTCTGACATCGTTAATAAAAACAAACGCAAAAAACAAAAGTTTCCTCTATTCATATATATGTTAGGAGGGCTGTAAGAAAAATTTCTTGATGTCGTCCCTAATCGATCCATATGTGGATAAAGAGCTCACCAAAAAGAAAGAAGCATAAAAGCTAAAAAAAACACAAAAAAAAAATCGCAAAAAATAAATCACAGTGACAGCAATATGGCAAAAAAGGCAAAAAAATAATAATAATAAATGAAAGAAGAAAGACACAAAAACAAAGAGAGCCCCGGGAACATCAAAATCACATGATTATATATTTATAAATGTCATATGTATGATGTTAATCCTTGTAGCTCACTTCACATTGCTAGTCTCCTATCATCTCCTGCCCTCCACTGAAAAGCTCACATTGCTCTACCTTGATCGCCCTTCACCTATCATATACTAGGATCCTCGTTCCTTGTAGTTGACAGTTTATAGCTTATTATTATTGTTCCTTCACATCATTTATTACTATTTTAATTCTCAATGTTACCATAAATGATCATTATAAATATTTATTTTGTATATGTATATATATATATATATACATATATATAAAAGCAAACATATGACTTTTAGGGGGAAACAATAAATCAAATCAATGTGTATGGTATACTGTATGTGGGTGGACAGCGGATGTAAATAATCCTGTCTATAATTCTACAAGACACCAAATATCGTCAAAGATTGTGATCACCGATGATCGGCTATGGATTGGCTGATTAAAGGGAAACGATCGATGCGATATCAGTATATTATGTTTCTAAATGTTGAAAGTATGCAGATATGGAGTAGATCAAAAAAATTCAAGAACAAAAAAAAAGTCAAATGGCAGAGAGCCAACTGTGAAGGGATGGGAAACAAGAGACAGCAAAGGAGTTAAGTGGGAAAGACGAGAGGCAAAGGGCAAAGGGACGGAAAGGCAGCAAAAGCTGACAAAGTATGGAGAGGGACAAGATAGAAAAGGGATCACTGATGGAAGAGGACGAAAACCATCTCCGAATGAAGAATATCACACACTATTATTAGTAGAAAAATGCTAAATTAAAATCAACTAGACATGCATTTTCTACATGGCCCATCATTCATACAAGTGGGACACGTCCCTCTCAAAGTTGAGGCCAGCAGGTTTTCTGGTGTTTAAATCAAATATCCAGTGGTCCTCTTGTCTGCATAATATTTTACATTTATCGCCCCCTCTGATTGGTCTTACTATCTTTTCCATCCCCTGAATCACCAGACTTGATATGTCCTTGTTGTGGTAATCGCTCCAGTGTCGTGCTATGTTGGTGGGATGGTTTCTGTTTATATCGTAAAGGTGATCGTAAAGCCGATCCCTTAGCCTGCGTGTCGTTCTGCCCACGTACTGACTGGGGCGTGATGTGCATGTAATCACGTAAACCACAAACCGTCTATTGCAGTTGATGAATGATTTGATTTTATGGGATTTCCCCAGTAGTGTCACCTTTCTTAACCGGTTCCCGACCGGCGCACGCCGATGTACATCAGCAGAATGGCACAGCTGGGCAAATGGGCGTACCTGTACGTCCCTTTAAATTTGCCGCCATGCTGATTGCTGTATAAATTACAATGGTCCCAAAAATGTGTCAAAAATGTCTGATGTGTCTGCCATAATGTCGCAATCATGATAAAAACCGCTGATCGCCGCCATTACTAGTAAAAAAAAAATAATTATTAATTAAAATGCCATACAACTATCCCCTATTTTATAAACGCTATAACTTTTGCATAAACCAATCAATAAACGCTTATTGCGATTTTTTTTTTTTACCAAAAATATGTATCGGCCTAAACTGAGAAAAAAAAAAATTTCTATATATTTTTTGGAGATATTTATTATAGTAAAATGTAAAAAATTATGCATTTTTTTTCAAACTTGTCGCTCTGTTTTTGTTTATAGCACAAAAAGTAAAAACCGCAGAGGTGATCAAATACCACCAAAAGAACGCTCTATTTGTGGGGAAAAAAGGACCTCAATTTTGTTTGGGAGCCACGTCACACGACCACGCAAATGTCAGTTAAAGCGGCGCAGTGCTGAATCGCAAAAAGTGCTCTGGTCTTTGGCCAGCAAAATGGTCCGGGGCTTAAGTGGTTAGCAAAAGGACAATGGGGGTTATTTACTAAAGGAAAATCCACTTTGCACTGCAAGTGCACTTGGAAGTAAAGTCGCTGAAGATCCGAGGGGGACATGCAAGAAAAAAATAAATAAAAAACAGCATTTTAGCTTGCACATGATTGGATGATAAAATCAGCAGAGCTTCCACTCATTTCAGATCTACCCCTTAGATTGAGAGTGACTGCACTTCCACGTGCACTTGCAGTGCAAAGTGGATTTGCCTTTTGTAAATAACCCCCGATATGTACAACTATTCATGCCACATCCAAAGGTGCCCTTGAATTGTAGCCAATGGGTGGGTGTCTTAATACTCGTATATAGACTAAGTGATAACCGTCTCCCTAGAGAGGGCGCTCTCCTTTGAAACCGTTCTGATGCCATTTGAGAGTATCTGTGAGTAAATTGGATCACTAGATAGAACTGGTAGATATTTGACAAATATCTTTTTGATTCTACCAAATTCAATACTATATGGCGCTGAAAACAAAGGAATGTTACCAAAATGATTAAATTCCCTGCGTTTAGATCTGTGCCTTACGGACGGTTTATTGCACAACAAATCACATCGGGGCGTTTTGTTGGCAATGGACAATGCTCTATTTATAATTGGTGCAGAGTATCCTCTCTCTTTAAATCTAGAGGCCATACAAGATGCTTCACTTTTAAAATCTGAATCATTACTACACAATCGTTTGAGCCTAATGCCACATACATACGATTGGAATTCCGGCCAGAAAAAGACCGATGAGAGCTTTTCATCGGAAAATGCGACCGTGTGTACGCTCCATCGGAATTTAGCTGTCCGAATTTCCGCCAGCCAAAAATTGATAGCATGTTCTCAATTTTCCTGATGGAAAAACTTTCTATCGGTAATTCCGATCGTGTGTGTGCAATTCCGACACGCCAAAAATGATGCATTGCTCAGATTCAACTACGAGACAGAAGCTATTGGCTATTGAACTTCCTTTTTCTAGTCACGTCGTATATAAACGCGTTATAAACGATTGGAATTTAATGTGACCGTGTGTAGGCAAGGCAGCTTGAGCCGAATTCTGTCGGAATTCCGTCGGGAAAACCATCAGAGCTTTTTCCGACGAGAATTCCGATCGTGTGTACACGGCATAAGGAACGGTCCTACTGGGATGCTTTTTATCGTGTGTCCTGGATGACTGGAGTCGGCTCACAAAAAAGTGTTGCCGGTGGGGTTTTTCTTCAAGTCAAACCCGAACACTTAAGGGGCACACAGCAATTTTTTTATAGTATAAACTATACATATATTTTGCTATTTAAATACCTAATCATAAATTTCTAATCATATGAAGTTAATAACAAGAGTCCTCCTTTACAACTGAACTCGTAGAGTTCCCTTTCACTGTAAGGCGGTTACTGCAGACTCTGATGTAAGGGAGAACTCTGGGGACTCTAACATAAGGGATGCTCTTGGAACCCTAATTTAAGTGGGAACACTGAGAACTCTGATGTATGGAGAGGACTCTGATGTAAGGGGGAACACTGAGAACTCTGATGTACAGAGAGGACTCTGATGTAAGGGGGAACACTGAGAACTCTGATGTACAGAGAGGACTCTGATGTAAGGGGGAACACTGAGAACTCTGCATGGAGAGGACTCTGATGTAAGGGGGGACACTGAGAACTGTGATGTATGGAGAGGGCTCTGGTGTAAGGGGGAACACTGAGAACTCTGATGTGCAGAGAGGACTCTGATGTAAGGGGGAACACTGAGAACTCTGATGTGCAGAGAGGACTCTGATGTAAGGGGGAACACTGAGAACTCTGTATGGAGAGGACTCTGATGTAAGGGGGAACACTGAGAACTGTGATGTATGGAGAGGGCTCTGATGTAAGGGGGAACAGTGTGGCCTCTGATGTAAAGGGGAACTCTGCAGACACTGATTTAAGGGAGAACTCTGGGGACTCTCACATAAGGATCCTCTGGAAACCCTGATTTAAGGAGTAACACTGAGAACTCTGATGTACAGAGAGGACTCTGATGTAAGGGGGAACACTGTGGCCTCTTATGTAAAGGGGAACTCTGATGTAAGGGGTGCTCTGAGAACACTGATTTACTTTAGTGTAGTCACGCAAAGGCAGGAGAGAGAAGCAGGAGACTTTAGTCACGGACAGGGATGGATGGTGAGCTCACTCACCCCTTGGCAGTCAGCACCTCTCATCCAGATGTATCGGAGGCTGCTGGACTTCAAATTTCTGGCCCCAGTTTCCTTTTTTGAGGCACAGCGCCGGGGATTGGAGTGTGGGCAGACACAGAGTAGGGGTAGGGGCAGGAGGAAGAGGTGCAGGTCGAGCCCTCTCTCCTCTCCCATCTGTGTGTGTGTCGTGGGGGGACTGTTAGTGTTGGCTTTGGGCAGTGTGAAAGAGAGTGTAACAGACACTCTCAGCTTAGACAACTGCAGCCAGCAACCCTGCTGGGAAGCCATAGTCCAGACTGAATAATGTGTCCGGGTTTCAGGCAGTCTGAAACCCGGACACATGATTCCAAACCCCAACTGTCCGGGTAAATCCTGGACAGGTGGCAACCCTAGTTGCCGGCCCGTGGGCTTTCTCAATAGATTTGAAGTAATGGCTTCATTACCACCAGTCAGTAGGACATTCAAAAATTCCATTGACGTTGAATCATGGCGTCCAGTAAATTATAGATAGAAGCATTATCCATTGCCAACAAAACGCCCCGATGTGATTTGTTGTGCGATAAACTGCCCGTAAAGCACAGATCTAAATGCAGGGAATTGAATCATTTTGGTAACATTCCTGTGTTTTCAGCGCCATATAGTATTGAATTCGATAGAATCAAAAAGATTGTTGGCAAATATCTACCGGTTCTGTCTTGTTACTCACAGATACTCTCAAATGGCATCAGAACGGTTTCAAGGAGAGCGCCCTCTCTAGGGAGACGGTTGTCACCTAGTCTATATACAAGTACTAAGACACCCACCCATTGGCTACAATTCAAGGGCACCTTTGGATGTGGCATGAATAGTTGTACATATTGACCTTTTATTAAGAAAGGTGACACTGTCCTTTCTGTCACTACTGGGGAAATCCCATAAAATCTAATCCTTCATCAACTGCAATAGACGGTTTGTGGTTTACGTGATTACATGCACATCACGCCCCATCCGGTATGTGGGCAGAACGGCGCGCAGGCTAAGGGATCGGCTTTACGATCACCTTTACGATATAAACAGAAACCATCCCACCAACATAGCACGACACTGGAGCGATTACCACAACAAGGACGTATCAAGTCTGGTGATTCAGGGGATGGAAAAGATAGTAAGACCAATCAGAGGGGACGATAAATGTAAAATATTATGCAGACAAGAAGTCCAGTGGATATTTGATTTAAACACCAGAAAACCTGCTGGCCTCAACTTTGAGAGGGACGTGTCCCACTTGTATGAATGGTGGGCCATGTAGAAAATGCATGTCTAGTTGATTTTAATTTAGCATTTTCCTACTAATAATAGTGTGTGATATTTTTTATTCGGAGATGGTTTTCGTTGTCTTCCATCAGTGATCTCTTTTCTATCTTGCCACTCTCCATACTTTGCTGCCTTTCTGCCCCTTTGCCCTTTGCCTCTCGTCTTTCCCACTTAACTCCTTTGCTGTCTCTTGTTTCCTGTCCCTTCACTGTTGGCTCTCTGCCATTTGACTTTCTTTTGCTCTTGAATTTTTTTGATCTACTCCATATCTGCATACTTTCAACATTTAGAAAGATAATATACTGATATCGCATCGATCGTTTCCCTTTCATCGGCCAATCCATAGCCGATCATCGGTGATCACAATCTTTGCCGATATTTGGTATCTTGTAGAATTATAGACAGGATTATTTACATCCGCTGTCCACCCACATACAGCGGGGCAAAAAAGTATTTAGTCAGCCACCAATTGTGCAAGTTCTCCCACTTAAAAAGATGAGAGGCCTGTAATTATCATCATAGGTATACCTCAACTATGAGAGACAAAATGTGGAAACAAATCCAGACAATCACATTGTCTGATTTTTGAAAGAATTTATTTGCAAATTATGGTGGAAAATAAGTATTTTGTCAATATCAAAAGTTCATCTCAATACTTTGTTCTATATCCTTTGTTGGCAATGACAGAGGTCAAACGTTTTCTGTAAGTCTTCACAAGGTTGTCACACACTGTTGCCGGTATGTTGGCCTCCATGTCCTCCATGCAGATCTCCTCTAGAGCAGTGATGTTTTGGGGCTGTCGCTGGACAACATGGACTTTCAACTCCCTCCAAAGGTTTTCTATGGGGTTGAGATCTGGAGACTGGCTAGGCCACTCCAGGACCTTGAAATTCTTCTTACGAAGCCACTCCTTCATTGCTCGGGTGGTGTGTTTGGGATCATTGTCATGCTGAAAGACCCAGCCACGTTTCATCTTAAATGCCCTTGCTGATGGGAGGAGGTTTGCACTCAAAATCTCACGATACATGGCCCCACTCATTCTTTCATGCACACCGATCAGTCGTCATGTTCCCCTTGCAGAGAAACACCCCCATGCTTCATAGTAGGTATGGTGTTCTTTGGTTGCAACTCAGAATTCTCTCTCCTCCAAACACGATGAGTTGTGTTTCTACCAAACAGTTCTACTTTGGGTTCATCTCTTATGACATTCTCCCAATCCTCTTTTGGATCATCCAAATGCTCTCTAGCAAACCTCAGACATTCTCCCAATCCTCTTCTGGATCATCCAAATGCTCTCTAGCAAACCTCAGATGGGACCAGTGGGCGGTGCAGTGGTGTAGTGGTTAGCACTGTCGCCTAACAGTAAGAAGGGTCGCTGGTTTGAATCCCAACCACGACACTACCTGCCTGGAGTTTGTATGTTCTCCCTGTGCCTGTGTGGGTTTCCTCCGGGTACTCCGGTTTCCTCCCACAATCTAAAGACATGCAGGTAGGTTAATTGGCTTCTGTCCAAAATTGGCCTTAGTATATGAATGGGGATCTTGGATTGTGGGCTCCTTGAGGGTAGGGACCCAGGGGTAGGGACAATTGTAGACACTCACTCAGGTTGGACTGGTGTCTTTATTCAACGTTACTAACTATGAAACTATGAGACCAGACATATACTGTCTGGGGGCACTGGCACTGGCACTGCAGGATCTGAGTCCTTGGTGGTGTAGTGTGTTACTGATTGTAGCCTTTGTTACGTTGATCCCAGCTCTCTGCAGGTTATTCACTAGGTCCCCCCGTGTGGTTCTGGGATCTCATCGCTCTTGTGATCATTTTGACCCCCACGGGGTGAGATCTTGCGTGGAGCCCCAGATCAAGGAAGATCATCAGTGGTCTTGTATCTCTTCCCTTTTCTATATTATCTATATATTATATTATTATATTATATCTTATTGCTCCAACAGTTGATTTCTTCACACCAAGCTGCTTGCCTATTGCAGATTCAGTCTTCCCAGCCTGGTGCAGGTCTACAATTTTGTTTCTGGTGTCCTTCGACAGCTCTTTGGTCTTCACCATAGTGGAGTTTGGAGTGTGATTGTTGAGGTTGTGGACACGTGTCTTTTATACTGATAACAAGTTCAAGTTCAAAGAGGTGCCATTAATACAGGTAATGAGTGGAGGACAGAGGAGCCTCTAACACCCCTTTCACACCAGGGCGTTTTGCGGGCAGTATAGCGTTAGAAATAGCGCCTGCAATCCGCCCTAAAGAAGCTGCACCATTATGTGTAGTGTGAAAGCCCCGAGGGCTTTCACACTACAGCGGTGCGCTGGCAGGACGTCAGAAAAAAGTCCTGCCAGCAGCTTCTTTGGAGCGGTGAAGGAGCGGTGTGTTTACCGCTCCTCCACCGCTGCTCCCCATTGAAATCAATGGGGCAGCGCTGTAATGCCACCGGCAAAACGCCGCTATTGCGGTGTATTGCCGCGGGTTTTAACCCTTTCGCGGCCGCTAGCGGGGGGTAAAAGCGCCCCGCTAGCGGCCGAAATGCGCCGCAAATCCGCCGCAAATCCGGCGGTAAAACGCAGCTAAAAATAGCGGCGTTTTACCGCCGATGCTATTAGCGGTGTGGTGTGAAAGGGGTCTTAAAGAAGAAGATACAGGTCTGTGAGAGACAGAAATCTTGCTTGTGACCAAATACTTATTTTCCACCATAATTAGCAAATAAATTCTTTCAAAAATGAGACCATGTGATTGTCTGGATTTGTTTCCACATTTTGTGTCTCATAGTTGAGGTATACCTATGATGACAATTACAGGCCTCTCTCATCTTTTTAAGTGGGAGAACTTGCAAAATTGGTGGCTGACTAAATACTTTTTTGCCCCATTGTATACCATACACATTGATTTATTGTTTCCCCCTAAAAATCACGTTTTCTTTATATATATATATATATATATATATATATATATATATATATATATATATATATATATATATATATATATATGCACAAAACAAATTTTTATAACGATCATTGATGGTAACATTGAAAATTAAAATAGTAATAGATTATGTGAAGGAACACTAATAATAAGCTATAAACTGTCAACTATGTCAATTTTTTTGCGTTTTTTTCTTTTCTCGCTTTTTTGCTTCTTTTTTTGCCTCTCTATTTTTGGTGAGCTTTTGTATGGTCTCTTTATCCACATATGGATCGATTAGGAACGATATCAAGAAACTGATTAACATTACATTTTTCTGTTCTTGCGTTTACTTCTGACACATGGAAATTCCTTGGTAGGTTTCGATAATTGAACACACACATGTGTGAGTCTTTCACACATGTGGTGTGGATAATAATACCAATTTTTTAATTAGCATTATGATTTTATGTCTCATGGGTTATACCCAACGTTATATGTTAATGTGGTTATTTAAATCCAGTTAATGGCTGTGTGTTGAGTTATATTGTATGGAAGAAAATCATTATAATATATTAAAGCCTCATTTACACTTGTGGCTGGGGGGGGGGGGGGCAGTAAAAATAGGCATCTGAGCCATGGTTTTGCAACCCCTCGGTCACCTACCTACAACAGCATCTAGAAAGGGCTGCTGCATCAAATATTATACTCCATGCTGTGTTCAGCAGGCAGTTACACTGCCAAACACTACCCATTTAAGTCAAAACTGCAACCGCATGTATTGCACATGGTTGCAGTGGTGAGTGCTTATCAGGGTTAAAACAGACAGTGAGTAGGCCTCCCAGCTGCCTGTCAACTGCCAATCACTTTTCAGGTGTGCAGCAAGGGCTGCTTCACCTAAAAAGGGAAGCTCCACTTGTTTGCGCCCCCTCACCCCCTCTGCCACATTTGGCACTTTGTGGGGGAAAGGGGGGAGTGGGTACCTGGTTTTGACAGGTATCCACACCCACTTCTGGGTAAGATTACCGCTCCTATCTCCAAGCATTTCTGGTCCCTCCTCATTCCCTTGCTGCTTTCTGGGACAAACACAGGTCCCAGAAGATGCCGGGACCATTCAGAAAGTGCAGCCTGACTCGCACATGCGCAATAGGAAACTGGCTTTTAAGCCTGAAGCCTTCACTGCTGGTTTCCCTTACTTACAATGCCGGCACCTGCACCCGAAGCTGATTGTCGAATTTGGTTAGGGTGACATCACGAGATCCCTGGACAGGTAAGTGTCCTGATATTAACCCCTGACCGAATGTGAGCCGTGTATTTGCATGCATTAGTGCCGATAGAGCTGTGCCGAGAGAGAGTGCCTTGCCTGCTCCCGGCACAGTCACCGGCAGCTCACAAAAAGCTCCCGATCGCTTCTTACGATCAGGAGTTTTTGGGAGCCAATCACAGTGGTCACATGGTCACAAGCCTCGCCCCACCTCCTGGATTGCCAAACCTCTTAACGGGCCAGTGGGAGCTGGCGCAAAGGGGTTAAAAGTCAGCAGCTACAGTATTAGCAGCTACAGTATTTGTAGCTGCTGACGTTTATAAATTTTTTCCAGACTGGAGCTCCTCTTTAAAGAAGAAAAATCCCCAACCCATACAGCAAATATATTATCTATAAATCAAAGCCATAGACTTCAACATTCTTTAAACAAGGGATGGTCATAAATCTATGTAATCTCCGCCATGTTCATAAATTTATTAACAGAAGGTGGAACCATATGGCTCCCCATGGCAGCTCCTCATAAGTGCAACAAATATTTGTCACCAAACATCAAATATTTACTCTCTAATATTAATCCCAACAGTTCGATCACAAAGATAACCTGATTGTTAGAATATTTACCCGATTTCTGTCAAAGTTTATGGCTTGCCATGACCCCCTCCACATCCTAGTTTATAGAGGGATATAAACTAGCATTGTCCTATTTACCAGGATTGGATCTGAGGATGTAACAACCGTATAAAGTTTCTGTAGGAAATCAGCTGTATCTGTCATATATGATTCAGTATCAACAGACAAAGGTGATAAAGTCCTAGCGACATAGATAATGGAGCATACACAGATCCCATCATAGGAGCAATAGGATGACCCTTGGGTTCAGGGCAATACTTAAAACAATGAAGTCTGTGGATTTTTCCCAGAAAGAAAGTCTTTAGAGCCTCTGTTAATAATATCTCGCAAGTGTCCTTCAATAACCACTTTCTCCACCTCCTTCATAATAGAGAAGGTTGGGTCAGATCTCAGTTCTTTAAGTGGATGTATCACTCAGTTGACACAACCTCACTGTCTTGTATTTCACTGTGTCCATAATTACTATAGAGCCTTCCTTGTCTGCAGATTTGCTTGTTAACTCTTTATTTTAAAAGGTGCTTCTGCGGCTCATTTTTCTTTAACGCACAAAATATTCTATATACAGATAATCAATTATCCGAATGTAGCACCTTCCTAGGTAGGTGCTAGGATAGTTAAGTAAGTGTATTTTTTTTGATAGGTAAATTTAGTGTCCACACCGTAGTCAGTGTGGCTGTAATGCTGGTCAAGGTAAAACCATAGTTTGGCTCACTGTACTCAGTGAGCTGCAATTGTTTAATTAGGCCTAATCTGTGTGCGCTGCTGCTGCTAGTCTGCTGGATAGCGCCCTCTGTATCCAGGTAACTTGAGAAGTTTCTGGATGATAGGTGTGAAGCTATGCAGATGGTAGCATGAATATTTATACAACCTGGGCATATCCCAGAGAAGTAGGCTCAAAGACAGTCTCTGGGAGTCTGTATTTAGCACACAGGGCTCTGGGTCTTGTCCCAGTGTGGAGGAGGGCATATTGTCCTCTCAGGCACAGGCTGCCATGTGAAGGCCTCGGGTGGGTGACCTGAGGGAGAAATGCAGAGACCCAAGTGCTTAGAAGAAGCTAACTGAGGGGGGCTATCTGCCAGATTTGTCTGGTATCATTGGAGGGCATCGCTTGGATGATTGGAAGGAGGCATCCATCTGTGTCATGTACCTGGTGGAGATCGAGCTGTAGAGAAGGCTTCTCTTGCACCTCCTGTACGACACCCCTGATAGTGGTGACATGGAGTGAAGGACACAGAGTGGCATGAGGGGCCGATGTAGTGGATGGTGCTGGCCAGACTTTGACAGGAACCAGATGGCTGTAGAGTGCTGGACAGGCTTTGAGGATCGGAGCTCCGTATCCCTGGGTCAGCAGATGGAGGCATAGCCGGGACATAAGCCAGGAGGCTATCAACAGCCGGACAGAGCAGGTATCGAGATGAAAAGCAGGGGCAGAGACAAGACACAGGCCGGGTTCGGTACACAGACGGGCAGCAAGGTACAAGAGCATCAAAAACACAAGCTGGGATCAAGTAGGCAGACGGAAGTTAAAGCGGTTTTGTACCTAAAAATTGAACTTCATATTATTAAAAGCACAAGATAGCATACTTACCTAAATGAACCCTGAAAAAAAAAAATATTCATTACTTACCTTATATTTCAGATGTTTCTGCTGACTTCCGGGCTGTCCTCCCGTGGGAGTAGGCGTGGTTATCCTCCTCGCAATGGTCCCTGGGAAATTTCTAAGCTATTTCCCAAGAATCCATGGGGGGATAAAGAAATTGCGAAATCTCGTGGGATTTCGGGAGGACGCCGGTCACGTGACGAGGGCGTGTCCGAATTTGCCATTTTTAAAGTGGGCAGGCAGCTGTATCTGCCATTACCACCATTGCACACGAGGAAGTCAAACAACACACACAAAGGACACTATCAGTGAGCATGCGCGAGATGGAGCGGAGCATGCTGGGAGCCGAGCGTCATCAAATAGAGGAAGTAAATGCCTGTGGGCTTCAGACGCCCACACTTAAAATGGAAAACGCCTGAGTACTTTTTTAAAACTTATCCGAAGGAAAAGAATAGTCGCGCCAGGGGTCAAAAACACGCCGATCGTGGATGCTAACCGACGGTAGCAATCGCCCACCTGTGACACAGGTAAGAAAAAAAAAAAAACAGCGGAATCCCGCTTTAAGGAGAAGGTTCAGGTGAAGCCGGGTCAAGACACTGGAAACTGGAACAGATCAGGTTAACAAGCACTAGCTGAAAGACCACTAAGCAAAGTTCATGTGTCATTGCTCAGTTTAAATAAACTACTTGGCGCCCATACGTGCACATGTGTGCGCGCGCGCCAGTACAAGTCCTTCTTTACACTGCTGCGCCCGTACTTATGCACAGGAGCGTGTCTGTTAGCCGGACTTCTCTTACAATCTGCCCTTGAGGACAGACTTTGGAAAGATCTTTGGAAACTTGTGCTCTAGCAACCCCTCTGGTGCCTAGTCATAGTCAACTTTGGGTCTGTCAAAGGGAACACTTCTACTACTACTACTTACGCTACAGGAAAACTAAGTCCTTATTTGTACACAGTTCTTATTCTTGGAGTATCCTACCACCACCACCTTGTCCCTACCCAAGTTAAGTTACCCAAAATAAAAACAACATCCCCTATAGATTTGTCTTTGGAATAAGAGTGAATGAGCCTGTTGTGTGCCTGGCAAAGGGGCGCAAGTTGGGAAGACCTGGACAAGTAATTCTTCTGGCTCCTACAGGAGTAGCGCTACATGCGAGCATACGTTGTAGATGACCAATTTGAACTTTTTAAACAGGAGGGCTATTAGTCACATTCAACTGGGCTTACTCTGTATAGTTAAAGACTTTTCATAGCTTCTCCAAGCTACTTCTTCAGTTCTGAGTGGCAAGAAGATACCCCAACATTTATACCTACACAGATATCACCATAATATTACCATGTAATGTGCAGATGTTCAAAAAGACACCCCGACATTTATAATAACACAGGTATTACCATAATCCAATCACCATGCAATGTTCAGATGTTCAGAAAGATACCCCAACATTTATACTCACACAGGTATTACCATAATCCAATCACCATGGAATGTTCAGATGTTCAGAAAGATACCCCAACATTTATACCCTCAAAAGTATCACCATAATCCAATCACCATGGAATGTGCAGATTTTTAGGAACATACCCCAACATTTATACCCTCACAGGTATCACCATAATCCAATCACCATGGAATGTGCAGATGTTCAGGAAGATACCCCAACATTACAGTATAACCACACAGGTATCACCATAATCCAATTACCATGAAATGTGCAGATGTTTACTGGATGGGAGTTGGGGAAGTTGTGGAAGTACCCTCCTTCTACAGAATTCCATCGTTGGTATCAGGAAGTCTGCAAAGGTGTTAATCCCAAGATTTACATGGCTCAAGATGACAATCGTTGTGAAATTGCCAGGGTAGAGATGTTAAAATGGCATAATAAAATGGCGTAGAAGGCACCCACCCCTGCTTGAGATGGTTGCTCCAGAATGACATAGATTTCACACCTCCTGCAAACCAGTTCTTATCTTTTTTTTGAGCAATCAGCATCTTCCATGGTGATGGGATCAAAGTTTCTGTGCTACCTGTGTGGCTATAAACGCTTCCTGACACTCATTAGAATTGAAGAAGTTGCTCAGAAAAGCTACAAAATGTCTTCAACATTACAGAACCAGTCCAGCAGAATGTGACCAACTGCTACTAGATATACCATGACCTGGATATATTAGAATCCTCACAAACTTTTTTACAGAAGGGAATCCCTTGGGAGGGGGGAGTTAAACGGCCCATAGATTATGCAATTTTCTATCCCTTCCCCAGTGCTATTGTCAGGGCCAGATTACCGTAGGGGCTATTGGAGCTGCAGCTCCAGGCCCCTACTTTAATATAGGCCCAGCAGGGATGGACTGACCATTTGGATACTGCACTGCATGAGACGCTCCTTGTACCTCCTGCAGCAGGGGGAATCTGAAAGTCAGGGGTGATCGGTGCGGCGGGGGGGCAATCACAAGCACCATCACCACGACAGCCTCCCTCTATGGCTCTCCATGAAGCAGCTGAAAGCCACTCCACCTCCTCTAGAGTGAGATCGGTGCTTGTAATTGCGCCCCCCCCCCCGTACTGATCACCCCAGACTGTCCATTAGATTCCCCCCTGTGTATGCAGTACTGACACCTTCCACTGCTCCATTCTCCCAAAAAAGTATTGTGAACATTTTTTTTTCTAAATAAAAAAACTCCAACAAATAATAATAAATGAAGAAAATAATTCAAAAATGTAATAAATAATTTAAAAAAAATTAAGGGCTCATTCACATGGGTTCTCTTGCGCATACAGTGTGAATGAGTGATTTGTTTAAAATATTTCATTTACTTTAACAAAAAAATCTTTTTCATTCTATTTATTTCCATAAAAAAGCCCATCAAAAACCTCAGCACCAGGCCCATGATACTCTTAATCCGGCCCTGGCTATTGTGGTTGGCCGGTGGGGAGGCTTCCCTTCCAGCAAAACACAATGATCACTACTGGCACTATTCGCCCAGGAGGCAAAGTTCTTTATTGAGAAAATAAAAGGGGGTGGGGTCAGGTGGCACGTCATCGGGAAGCTGAACCCAGAAGAGCCGACAACTTCCCATTCATATTGCTGAAGAAGATATCAGCGTATCAGGTGGGAGGCAGAAAAGAAACAGATCTCAGCAGGTCAATGATGGATCCCCTGTGTGGGGGAGTACCTTGAATGTGCAGGACTCATAACCATGTAAGCGGGGGGGGGGGGTTGGTGGAAGAGCCTTTATTAGTAGATGAGACAGTAAATTTGCCTGACGAATGAACAAAACAATGTCCAACATATGCAAATCTCGCTTCCCAAAAAACAATATTAGACCAATAATACACTGTTATGTTGGAAATCATCCTTACAGTATCTCTTTGCCCTTGTACACACGGTCGGAGATTCTGACAACCAAATCCGTCGGATTTTGTCAGACGGATTTTGTCAGAAACTGTTGCATACACACGGTCGGACAAAGTTGTCGGAAAATCTGACGTGATGACGTTATTTTGTTACGACGGGACTACGTTCACGCTAGTAGCCAATAGCTTTGGTGTAGGAATTTGATCTGAGCATGCGTGGCACTTTGTCCGATCGGAATTCTCTACACAGGATCGGAGTATGTCCGATCGGAGCATTTTGTCGGAAAATTTTACCAACAAGTTGGAAAACTTGGTCCGTCGGATACTCCGATGGAAACAGTCCGATGTAGACCACACACAGTCGGAATATCTGACAAAACGGTCCGATCGGATACATTCCGTCGGAATCTCCGACCGTGTGTACAACGGCTCAGAGATTTTTTTCTCTTGCGTGTCTCAATCAATTCATCATATATGACCACAGCAAAATTGAATTTAGCTCCATTTGAATTTAACAGCGCATCCTCTAGTTCTTCAATCAGTTTTTTCCAGGTAACTCTTTTTTAATGAACTCCACAGAGAAGGATATCAGATCAAAGGAGCACTTATTAAGAATTTGTGTAAATCTTGACTGGAAGTCCTTTTTGTTAGCTAATGGAATATGCACAGATCCCATCATAGGAGAATAGACATAGTCCATGCTCCTAAATCAGCCATTTTTGACTAGGTTTCTTCCAAAGGTTAGCAATAAAAAATGAACTGCGCTCAGGAGTAACAACTAAAAATAATCAAAAAACGAAATAGAGGCCGCAGCTCTAAGTGGGATACATACACTAAAATAGACTAGAGAAAAATTTCAAATGCTGCGCCACAACCCCTGTTAACTGACCAAACCAATATAAATAATGAATAAATAAATAAATATTTGATATGTAAATAAATGAATATAAATAATGAATAAATAAATAGATAAATAATTGATATATAAACAAGTAAATTACATTAATCCCACATAAATTAATAAGGAAAAAATTGTAAGTCACAGTTCATCAGCCTAAAGGAAAAAACAGGGCTTATAAGATAGAGTCCTCTATAAATGTTACACCACGGTGAATCCACACGAAACAGCAAACCAGTGCCTGTCACCGAGAAGTGGAATGCGCTTACCAGATGGAAACCCAAATACAGCTTAAATAATGAATCATCTGTGTCTTTCTCCATACATCAGACGCTCATGGATCAGCTATCCCCAATATGTAGCGGCGTCACACAAATAACTCCCATGAGCAGCAATCCCAAATAGCACTATCAATGGCTCCAAAAGAAGAGGAAGCCCTCATAGTGTAAAACCGCTTGGACAATTTATTAAAATATATGGACAATTGCACTTACATTTGACATCCATTAAAAACAGCATAAAAAAAAAATCGAAAACCCGGCCGGCATTCGGGAGCCCATCCTCCCCCCGTATAGCGTGGTGGCGTCACTGCATGCCTTGCCACACGCGTTTCGTCACAGATTACGTCAATGGGTTTCCTATTGACAACGTCATCTGTGACGAAACGCGTCTGGGAAGGGATAGAAAATAGCATAATCTATGGGCCGTTTAACTCCCCCCTCCCAAGGGATTCCCTTCTGTAAAAAAGTTTGTGAGGATTCTACTATATCCAGGTCATGGTATATCTAGTAGAAGTTGGTCACATTCATTGGTGTCCTTAAAGGAACATTTATAGAGGACTCTATCTTGTAAGCCCTGTTTTTTCCTTTAGGCTGATGAACTGTGACTTACAATTTTTTCCTTATTAATTTATGTGGGATTAATGTAATTTACTTGTTTATATATCAATTATATCAATTATTTATCTATTTATTTAATTATTTATATTCATTTATTTACATATCAAATATTTATTTATTTATTCATTATTTATATTGGTTTGGTCAGTTAACAGGGGTTGTGGCGCAGCTTTTGACATTTTTCTCTTCTTCCAAAGGTTGCTGGGGTTGATTGACCTTCCTTCTGATGGCGCCTATGCAGCTTTTGATCCAGAGACACTTGGCAAAACCAAAACCAAAGGCATTGAATTTTTTATTATTTTTGGCTGTCTGTAAAGGTGGCATTCTGACCACCACTGTAAAGAGAGCATCCTTTACACTGACCCTCGATTCGTTCATTTTAGCAGGGTTTCCTGGAGACCTAAACTTTTTTTTAAGGTTATCCCGGGTTAAAAAAGTTGAGAAATTCTGTCCTAAAGCCTCTAGAGATCTGTTGTAAGTGCCGGTACTTTGCCGGTAACCACTCATGTAATTCACAAGCAATCAATTTCATAGAAGAGTCAATCTGCACAGATGAAGTAGAGATGAGACATTTTCAAGAATCTGGTACTCCAATGAAGATCCACTACACAATAGCAGTGCATTAGTTGCCAGACATTTTTATTGGACAAATACATTCTCTTTCACCTTTCATGTTATGTAATTATTGATCATGTGCCAAGACCAAAGAGTGAGAGAGATAAAAGAAAATTCAAGAAAAGAGGTGGAATAGATTCATAGGCTTGATACCATACAGCCAAGGGGTCTTAATACAGATTAGGGTTAATTTTTGTGTATGTAAAAAACACTTTTTTATGAGATATTGAGATATTGTATGCTATAATGAACCCTGGTTTACATTGTTATCATGATGTGAAAACATGAATACTGTTTATACAATTTGTGTTGCTTTGTTTCTATTGTTAATTGATTGACTGTTTGGAATGTAGACATTCACTGTCAATTATCTTTCCCAATGTCTTGTGGCTTAATGAAGGGCATGTTGCCAAAACTGTTGCACCATTTGTTCCATGTTAACTTTTATATAAAAAACAAACAAACATAGGTGCCACAATACCTACTTCCTTTCTATGCTGTATGTACTGCACCTTGGGCTGATCCACAATGATTGCCTTGTGCAATGCCCCTACTATATTAATGGTACATATATAGTATGTGTGTGTATGTATGTATGTATATATATATATATATATATATAATATATATATGTATGTATATACATTGATCAGTCATAACGTTATGACCGCCCCCCCCATGACATGACCACCCACCTAATATTAAGTAGGTCTTCCTTTTGCAGCCAAAACAGCCCTGACCCATCAAGGCATGGACTCCACTGGTTCTCTTTGGTATCTGGCACCAAGCTTTCAGTAGCTGATGTCTTGTAAGTTGCAAAGTAGGGCCTCCATGGATTGGACTTTTTTTTTTTCAGCACATCCCACAGACGCTTGATGGATTAAGATTTGGAGAATTTTGGAAGCCAATTGCAGTCAATTGAAGCCACTGTGTCATCAAACGCAGCCACTGTGCTCATCAAATGTCGCCACTGTGCCCATCAATTGCAGCCACTGTGCCCTTTAAAAGGCTGCCACTGTGCTATGAAATGCTGCCACTGTGCCATCAAATGCTGCCACAGTGCCCAGTTAACGCTGCCACTGTGTCATCAAATGCTGCCACTGTGCCCAGTTAACGCTGCCACTGTGTCATCAAATGCTGCCACTGTGCCCATTAAACGCTGCCACTGTGCCATCAAATGCTGCCACTGTGCTCCTCAAATGCTGCCACTGTGCCCATCAAATGCTGCCACTGTGCCCATCAAACGCTGCCACAGTTCCATCAAGGGCTGCCACTGTGCCCATTAAACGCTGCCACTGTGCCATCAAATGCTGCCACTGTGCTCCTCAAACGCTGCCACTGTGCCATTAAGGGCTGCCACTGTGTCCAAACACTGCCACTCTGCCCACATGTCTTCATGTGTCTCTTCCTCTCCTCCCGTCCTCTCCAATCACAGCGTCTGATGTTTCAGCCAATCAGGTGACGGGTAACAGACCCAAGCACCTGATTGGCAGAGAGGCGGTTCTCTGTTAGGACAGAGAATATTCATTCGCTGTTCTAACACACCTGCGTGAACATTTTTGATGTCTATTAGAGCCTATGGCTCTAATCAGATGCTTCAAAAACACCCCCCCGCCGCTGTAATTCAGGTGCCCGAAATAGGACTGGGCGCCTGAATAGAGGTGGCAGTGGTGGCCATGGATAGATTCATGCAATGCATGTATCTATCCATTGGTCATAGAGGGGGTGGCTGAAGAATGGGAGCAGCGCCCGTTGCACCCTTATGGACGTACTGCCACTGGAATCAGCATGCACTTTTTCAGCAATTGCAGCTACAGTAGCTCTTCTATTGGATCGCACTACACGGGCCAATCGTCGCTCCCCATGTGCATCAAAGAGCCTTGGCTGCCCATGACCCTGTTGCCGGTTCCCTGGATCCCTGCAGAGCAGGAACATCCCACAAGAGCTGCAGTTTTGGAGTTGCTCTGGCCCAGTCTTTTAGCCATTACAATCTAGCCCTTGTCAAAGTCACTCAAATCCTTATTCTTATAAATCCGTGCCCAATTTCCAGGTGCCATTTTCATGAGATAATCAATGTTATTCACTTTACTTGTTAGTGATCATAATGTTATTGTTAAAAATTCTATGTTATTGTTATTAGTCTATATACAATAATCAATGCTCTCTTGATGTCCATTTCAGAAATTATAGCTGGTGAAATGCAGTGGATAGATTCATGCATAGCATGAATCTATCTATGGCTGCCCCTTAATCATGTGTCCGGCCCCTTTCGGGTCATCGGGCATAAGAATTAGAGTGGCCAGCGTTTCTTTTTTTTTAAGAACCTGATTAGAGCCACAGGCTCTAATAAGCTTC
The DNA here is from genome assembly GCF_037356315.1 of Lithobates pipiens. Taxonomy (NCBI): domain Eukaryota; kingdom Metazoa; phylum Chordata; class Amphibia; order Anura; family Ranidae; genus Lithobates; species Lithobates pipiens. Next base: position 269,547,643 of record NW_027507790.1, on the reverse strand, counting down.
AAAATAGGGCGGACTGTGTCTGGAGCTCACTCAGGTGTGTTGCAACAGCCAATGAAAATGGACATGGACACAGACATGGCAGAGACTGGCTGGGTGGTGGGCTGAAGAGTTGGTGTGTGCATGCGTCTTATGCCCTGTGCACACAGTCGGACATTCCGACCACAAAATCATTTTGGCCGAAACTTGTGTTGCATTCACACGGTCGCATAAATATGTCAGAAAATCCGATCGCTATGAACGAGGTGACTTCAAACACATACGTTGTGACTATAAACGGGCCAGTAGCCAATAGCTTTCGTCTCTTTGTTTATTCTGAGCATGCGTGGCACTTTGTCCGTCAGAATTGTCTACACACGCGAGGATCCGACTCCAGGCGCGGCAGCTACCAACAGACAGAGAGGGAGTGGCGATACCCTGCCCCAGGAACTATTACCTAGCAGCACAGCTGCAACATATAGTGGACGGTGTTCAGGAGGAGGAGGGTAATTTAAATAGCAGTGTGAGGTTGATAGAGGCTCCACATGAAACATTGATGGATGCACTAGAGGCAAATTCTCTCCAGCGTAAGGATCCCACAATAGTAATGATGAATAAAATATGGAAAATCGTAAAAAGTTTGTTGGGGTGTAGGGAATGATCAGAATATACGCCCCTATGGGACAATAAGAATTTGCAGGAAGTACTACTAATAGGGAAAATTAGCACGTGGGAGGAGAAGGGAATAACTAGGCTGGGTCAATTATATCAGGATGGAATTTTGAAAACATTCATGGATTTAAAAAGGGAATATAACATACCACAGCAGACATTTTTCCGATATTTACAGCTTCGACATGCCTTGGAAGCACAGTTTGGCTCCCAGTTACCTGAGCTGGATAAGACATCCTTATCACAGAAGATATATAAGATAGATAAGTCTAGGGGGTTCATATCCACCATGTATGAATTATTATGTAAAGGTCCCAACAAGGAGCGTATAGACCTGGTTAGGCAAAAGGAGAAACAGGAAGAGGACGTGGGAGAAATCACAGAGGAACAGTGGAGGATAATACTGGAGATGGGACCACTGATCTCGGTTTCCCCATCACAAAAAATATCGCACTTAATGCTGGTACATCTTCACTCCCAAGAGGTTGTTCGCGTTTGGAAAGAGGACGGACGCTAACTGCCCCAGATGTAGGGGCTTTGGAGACCTCATACACATGATGTGGAGATGTCCAAAGCTGTTCCGGTACTGGGAAGAAATAGTTGAAATCATAAGCAGGACTTTTGGGATTAAGATGGACCTGGACCCTAGAACCTGTATATTGGGATATAAGAGAGTACCGGGGGAAAGGCAAAATATAACAATTGCAGTTATACGGTGCTTGTTTCAAGCACGTAAACTGATAGCACAAAAATGGCAGGCGACGGGAGCACCTCTTTTGAGTGAATGGACCCAAGTTATAAATGATTTAGTGTGGAAGGAAAGGACTGTATACATACGCAGGGGAAATCTTAGCGGCTTTGAGAAAATATGGGGACCCTGGTGGAAGGAAATGGAGCACCCACTTGATTAATAACTCTAGACGAGGATAAAGATAGATAAGCGATAAAGCCCTCTAATGACCGTGATATGAAATAACTGTGGTTTATGACATCGGGATGGTGATTGACTAGAAAAGGGATGGTGATTGAGGGGGGGGGGGGGGGGGGGAGCGGGCTTATGGGGAGATAAGGAATTGACTCTGTTGGTCAGTAAATCCTACTGTATTAGGTTGTTTTTTGTGTACTTTTAGTATTGTATTTGGATTTTTTGTATGATGAAATGGAAAATAAATAAAGAGGAATTAATATAAAAAAAGAATTGTCTACACACAATCGGAATTCATGCGATCGGATTTTGTTGTTGGAAAAATTTTAGATCCTGCTCTCAAACTTTGTGCGTCGGAAATTCCGACAGAAAAAGTCTGATGGAGCCCACACACGGTTGGATTTTCCGACAAAACACGATCCGATCGCACATTTTCCATCGGAAAATCCGACCGTGTGTACAGGGCATTACGCTCCTAGCAGTATATACATCAGCAGTCACTCAAAGGTCTTGATGTCTTGTCTTGATTGTACTAACATCTATGCAAAAAACTCTAAGCCCTTGTACACACGGTCGGAGATTCCGACAACCAAATCCGTCTGAGTAATTCCGACTGATTAATTCCGGAAGAGGTCCGGAAGTGATGTTGCATACACACGGTCGCACTAAGTTGTCGGAAAATCCGATTGTACATAACGTGATGACGTTATTTAGTTACGACGGGACTACGTTCAGGCTAGTAGCCAATAGCTTTGGTCTAGGAATTTGATCTGAGCATGCGTGGCACTTTGTCCATCGGAGTAGGCTACATATGATCAGAGTATGTCCGATAGGAGCATTTTGTCCGAAAATTTTACCGGCAAGTTGGAAAACTTGCTCCGTCGGATATTCCGACGGAAACAGTCTGATGCAGACCACACACAGTCGGAATATCCGACAAAACGGTCCGATAGGAAACATTCCGTCGGAATCTCCGACCGTGTGTACAAGGGCTTATACCCACCACCTTGTTTATCTCTGGAAGCTTTTTTGAGCACCTACTATACCTGCTGCTTCATTATTCGTTTTGTGTCGAGCACTAATGCTCCGTACACACGAGCAGAATTTCCGTCTGAAAAAACTTGGGTGGTTTTTCTGAAGGAATTCCGTCAAGCTTGGCTTGCATACAAACGATCACACAAAAGTTCTCTGAACTTTCAACCGTCAAGAACGCGACGACATACAACACTACGACGAGCCGAGAAAAAGAAGTTCAATGCTTCCGAGCATGCGTCGAATTGTTTCCGAGCATGCTTGGCCTTTTGCGATTCGGAATTGCATACAGACGAACGGAATTTCCAATAGGAACTTTTTCCAACGGAAAAATAGAGAACCTGCCCTCAATCTTTTGCTGGCGGAAATTCAGACAGAAAAAGTTGGATGGAGCGTACACACGGTCGGAATATCCGACCAAAAGCTCCCATCACACTTTTTCCGACGGAAATACCGCACGTGTGTACGACGGGGCATTAGGCATTTGAATGGAGTGCCGAAAAAAAAAAAAAGTAGAAAACAAAAATCTGAAAAAAGGAAACTAATGCAGCCACTGCAGATAAGGACTGGTAAACTGCCATATACTACATGCATTTGCTTAGGTTTAGATTTACTGGAAGTCAAAAACTGAAGAGAGGATAAATGTTTTGCTGAGACAGCAGTATAGAAACAAACGGATCCCTATGATGTTCGTTCAGCATTTTAATCCTGAAAACTTTGTTGGAGGTGAAATTATGTTATAACAGATTGTCAATTGCTGGACTTGCAGTTGATAATAGTCATTATGGAAGAATAGAGCTGCCCAGAACCACCAGCTGCCGGCGTTGGGATCATTATTATTTGTCTGCCGGCGTTGGGATCATTATAATTTGTCTGCCATACAATGAGCCCCTTTTTACGTAACTTTGGCTCCTAAATTTGAGCAACATATGACAGACGCTTAATGAATGTACTTTGTTGGTTGCCATAGTAAATCAGCCTTTTATGCCTGAGTGGTGGTGACGCAGGCCAGATTCAGGCTTTTAAGTGGAGTGTTTTCTTCTGACCTCCTGCTCTTATATGAAGAGTGCCCCCCCCCCACCCATCGCAGAGCGCCATTACCGCCCAACGCAGGTTCTTAACCTTGTCAGCCCCAAATAGGATCAGACCAAGGCCGGGTATAAACTAACTGCTGGTCACTGGCTTGATGTCCCACATGTCAATGAAAATGGTGGCTGCCCTGTGGCTCTGCGGCCAGCACTGTGGGCTTGCAGATCAAACTCAAACAAAGAGACTGTGTCCTCTAGGGCTCCTTTGGTGCAGAATGGTGTAAATGGCTCTGTACTGCACTGCGGAATATGTCAGAGTTACATATACACTCACCGGCCACTTTTTAGGTACAGCTTGCTAGTACTGGGTTGGACCCCCTTTTGCCTTCAGAACTGGCTTCATTCTTGGTGGCATAGATACAACAAGGTGTTGGGAACATTCCCCTAGAGATTTTGTTCCATAGTGACATGGTAACATCACGCAGTAGCTGCAGGTTTGTCGGCTGCACATCCATGATGTGAATCTCCTGTTCCACCGCATCTTAAAGGTGTTCAATTGGATTGAGATCTGGTGAGTGTGGAGGCCATTGGATGAGATCTGGTGAGTGTGGAGGCCATTGGAGTGCAGTGACCTCATTGTCCAGTGGTGAGATGATTGGAGCTTTGTGACATGGTGCATTATCCTGCTGGAAGGAGACATCAGAAGATGGGGACACTGTAGTCATAAAGGGATGGACATGGTCAGCAACAATACTCAGGTAGGCCATGGTGTTTAAACAATGCTCAATTGGTACTAAAAGGCCCAAAGTGTGCCAAGAAAATATCCCCCACACCATTACACCCCCACCACCAGCCTGAACCGGTGATATCCCACCCCCCACACCATTACACCCCTACCACCAGCCGGAACCGGTGATATCCCACCCCCCACACCATTACACCCCTACCACCAGCCTGAACCGGTGATAAAAGGCACGATGGATCCATGCTTTCATGTTGTTTACACCAAATTCTGATCCTGCCATCTGAATGTCGCAGCTGAAATCGAGACTCATCAGACCCGGCAACGTTTTTCCAATCTTCTATTGTCCAATGTGTGGTCTTCTACTGCTGTAGCTCATCTGCTTTAAGGTTCATGTTGTGCATTCAGAGATGGTATTCTGCATACCTTGGTCGTAACGAGTGGTTATTTGAGTTACTGTTGCCTTTCAATGATCTGGAACCAGTCTGCCCATTCTCCTCTAACCTCAACAAGGCATTTTCCTCCACACAACTGCCAATCACTGTAAATTTTCTCTTTTTCAGGCCATTCTCTGTAAATCCGAGAGATGGTTGTGTGTGGAAATCCCAAGAGATCAGCAGTTTTTGAAATACTCAGACCAGCCCTTGTCCTGGCACCAACAACCATGCCACGTTCAATGTCACTTAAATCCCATTTCTTCCCCATTCTGATGCTCGGTTTGAACTTCAGCAAGTTGTCTTCGCCACGTCTAGAAGCCTATATGCATTGAGTTGCTGCCATGTGATTGGCTGATTAGCAATTTACGTTAACAAGCAATTGAACAGGTGTAACTAAAAAAGTGGCCGGTGAGTGTATATATGGTATATAGATATACGGTATATAGTACTGTACAGGAGTTTTAGGCAGGTATGAAGTAATGCTGTAAAATAAGAATGCTTTCAAAAATATATATTTTAATTGTTTATTTTTATCAACTTACAAAATGCAAAGTGAGCACACAGGAGAAAAATCTAAATCAAATCAATATTTGGTGTGACTGCCATTTGGCTTCAAACCAGCATCAGTTCTTACACTTGTACACTTTGTACACTTGCACAAAGTCCGGGATTTTGTAGGATTATGCCGCGTACACACGATCGGAATTCCAACCAGAAAAAGACCGATGAGAGCTTTTCATCGGAAAATGCGACCGTGTGTAGGCTCCATCGGAATTTAGCTGTCCGAATTTCCTCCAGCCAAAAATTGATAGCATGTTCTCAATTTTCCCGATGGAAAAACTTTCTATCGGTAATTCCGATCGTGTGTATGCAATTCCGACACGCCAAAAATCACGCATGCTCAGATTCAACTACGAGACAGAAGCTATTGGCTACTGGCTATTGAACTTCCCTTTTCTAGTCCCATCGTATGTATTGCACGTCACCGTTTATAAACAATTCGAATTTGGTGTGACCGTGTGTAGGCAAGACAGCTTGAGCCGAATTCCATTGGAATTCCGTCTGGAAAACAATCAGAGCTTTTTCCGATGAAAATTCCGATCGTGTGTACGCGGCATTAGAGTCTGGTGTATGATTAAATAATTATACCAAGCAGGGGCTAATGATCATCAATTTTATGCTGAAACATTAACTGAAACAGAAAAAGCTGTGTAGGAGGCTTAAAACTGGGTGAGGAACAGCCAAACTCTGCTACTAAGGTGAGGTTGTGGAAGACGGTTTCATGTCACGGGTCATATACACCATGGCAAGACTGAGCACAGGAATAAGACACAAGGTAGTTAGTTATACGGCATCAGCAAGGTCTCTCCCAGGCAAAGATTTCAAAACAGACTAGGGTTTCAAGATGTGCTGTTCTAACTCTTTTGAAGAAGCACGAAGAAATGGGGCAAAATTGAGGACTGTAGACGCAGTGGTCAGGCAAGCAAAATTAATGCAGCAGATGAAAGACACATTATGCTTACTTCCCTTCCACATCAGGAGATGTCCAGTAGTGCCATCAGAACAGAACTGGCAGAAACCAGTGGGACCCTGGCAGGGCAGGACTTAGGGTGGTGGGGGCCCCTGGGCTTGATTCACTTTTGGCCCTACCTTCTATACATTACCGTATTTATCAGCGTATAACACGCACCCCAAGTTTAGGAGGAAATTTTAAGGAAAAAAACGTACATTTAAATGCCCATCAATGCAGCCTTATCAGTGTCATTTGCAGCCTTGTCAGTGTCATTTGCTGCCTTTTCAATGTAGCCTTGTCATTTGCTGCCTTGCCCCAGTGTCATTTGCAGCCTTGTTATTGCAGTCTTGAAGTTTAAAAATGGCGCCGCCGAGATACAGAGTCCTGTGTATCTCAGCGGCTCTCGGGTCCTCTTGGGTCCTCTCTGTGGCTAAGGGTCCTCTCGCAGTCCCGAGCGAAGCCGAGAGTAGCCGAGTGTACTCGGCTCGGCTCACAGTCACACCCAGTCCCATTATGTCCATCATAGGGCGGAACTGGGCATGACTGTGAGCGTAGCAGAGCCGAGTACAATCAACTATGTATCTTTGCGGGGCCCATGGGCTTAAGCCCAGTCAAGCCCAATGGTAAGTCCAGCCCTGGACCCAGGTACACCCATCTACTGTCCAGAGAAGTATGACCAGAAGTGGTCTTCATGGAAGAAATGTGGCCAAAAGCCATATCTCCAACATGGAAACAAGGCTAATGCCACGTACACACGACCAGACTTTCTGGCAGACTAGGTCCGACGGTCTACCCGATGGACTTTCGGCGGACTTCCGATGGACTTTCTGAACGAACGGACTTGGCCACACACAATCACACCAAAGTCCGACAGATTCGCCCGTGATGACATACGACCGGACTAGAATAAAGAAGTTCATAGCCAGTAGCCAATACCCTGTTTCCCCGAAAATAACACCTAGCGTGATTGTCGGTGATAGCTGCAATATAAGCCCTACCCCCCCAAATAAGCCCTAGTTAAAGTACTTGTAGGTCTTATTTTCAGGGTAGGGATTATTTTCGGGGAAACAGGGTAGGGCTTATTTGTGGGGTATATTGCAGCCATCACCGACAATCACGCTAGGTCTTATTTTCGGGGAAACAGTGTAGCTGCCCTAACGTCGGTTTTCATCCGTCGGACCAGCATACAGACGAACTGATTTTTCGACCGAACTCGAGTCCATCAGAAAGATTTGAAACATGTTCTAAATCTAAAGTCCGTCTGATTTTTCGACAGCAAAATGTCCGATGAAGCCCCACACACGGTCGAACTGTCCGACGGATTCGTTCGGACCATTGCTGTCGAAAAAGTCCGGCCGTGTGCACACGGTGTAAGTGTCTCAACTATGTACAAAAACATAGGAACTGGGGTGCAGAAAAATAGCAGCAAGTGCTCTGGACTGAAAAATGTAAAATATTTGGCTGTAGCAGGAGGCAGTTTGTTCTCCAAAGGGCCGGAGATAATGAATGTCTGCAGGCAACAGTGAAGCATGGTGGAGGTTGCTTGCAAGTTTGAGGCTGCATTTCTGCAAATGGTGTTGGAGATTTGGTCAGGATCAGTGGTGTCCTCAATGATGAGAAATACAGGCAGATACTTATCCATCATGACATGCCATCAGGGAGGCATGTGATTGGCCCCATATTAATTCAACAGTAGCATATATATATATGCAATACTTTGCAGAATCTCCTTTCGCTGCAATTACAATTCTTTTTGGAGATGTCTCTACCAGCTTTGCACATCTAGAGAGGGACATTTTTGCCCATTCATATCCCATATTTTACTTTTTTCTGGTGAAACATCAGGGGTCTAAAGAGAAGAGATGTTTGAGACAGAGAAAGGGTCTGAGCCCCACTCCCCTCCTGTGCAGCCTCAGCTGCACTGCAGATAAATGCTCTGAATGCTCTGTACAGAGACTCCTATTCATTCACAAACTGAAGCATAGTACACATAGTTTACTATGCTTCAGTTATAAATGGACACAGGAGCGATCAGTACTGATCGCTCCTGTGTCCATTCAGGAAGGGGCTGGTAAACATGAACACTGCACAGATCATCGATCTCTCATCCCAGCAGCAGCTGCAGCTGGTGGGATGGGGAGGAGGGGAAACCGAGCAGCAGTGCTGCATGAAGGGGGCACCAGTGAAAATCCCTGAGATGGTGGAGCAGTAGCAGGGGATCAAAGCTGTTGGGGGAACTATTTTTACACCTAAATCCCACTGTGGCTCCCTTGCAGTATCTGAAGCCAGCAGGAGGGAAGAGGAAGAGAAGCTAGTAGCCAAGAGAGCCACAGAGGTTCCTGCAGTGAGGGGGGGACATAGGGAAGGACGGCCATGATGAGAATTGGATATCATCCATTGTGTGGTGTGTGACAGGGCTCAATGGATGATACCCCACTGAGTGTGATGTCCTGTCCCATGCTGGGCGCTCGCAGGTCACTCGGCTGTGTTAGAAAAGCGAATGAATATTCGATTTCCTAACACTAAACCGCCTCTCCGCCAATCAGGTTCTTGGATCTGTTACCTATCACCTGATAGGCGCTGTGATTGGACGCCAGGCGTACAATCATAGCAGAGGCTGGGAAGAGAGGACGGGAGAAGACATCAAGGAGCTGTCCCACCAAGACAGGTAAATGCAAATGGCGGGGGGCACACTGGCAGCATTTGATGGGGCACCTTGGGAGCATTTTCTGGAGCACAGTGGGAGCAATTGATGGGCAAAAGTGGCTGCATTTTATGGGCACATGTGGTTGCATTTGATGGGCACATGTGGCTGCATTTGATGGGCACAATGGCTGCATATGATGGGCACAATGGCTGCATATGATGGGCACAAGCGGCTGTGTATGATGGGCACAGTGGCTGCGTTTGATGGGCGCAATGGCTGCATATGATGGGAACAAGTGCCTGCATTTGGCGGGCATAAGTGGCTGCATTTGGCAGGCACAAGTGGCTGCATTTGGTGGGCTCAAGTGGCTGCATATGATGGGCACAGTGGCCGCATATGATGGGCACAAGTGGCTGCATATGATGGGCACAAGTGGCTGCATTTGGCGGGCACAAGTGGCTGCATTTGATGGGCACAGTTGCATCAATAATGGGCACAAGTGGCTGCATTTGATGGGCACAAGCTCCTGCATTTGGCGGGCATAAGTGGCTGCATTTGGTGGGCACAAGTGGCTGCATATAATGGGCACAGTGGCCGCATATGATGGGCACAAGTGGCTGCATATGATGGGCACAAGTGGCTGCATTTGGCGGGCACAAGTGGCTGCATTTGATGGGCACAGTTGCGGGAATTGATGGGCACAAGTGGCTGCATTTGATGGGCACTTGTGGCTGCATATTATGGGCATAAGTGGTTGCATATGATGGGCACAGTGGCTGTGTTTGATGGGCACAGTTGCTTCAATTGATGGGCACAAGTGGCTGCATTTGATGGGCACTTGTGGCTGCATATTATGGGCATAAGTGGCTGCATATGATGGGCACAGTGGCTGTATTTGGCGGGCACAACTGGCTGCATTTGATGGGCACAGTTGCGGCAATTGATGGGCACAAGTGGCTGCATATGATGGGCACAAGCGCCTGCATTTGGCGGGCACAAGTGGCTGCATTTGGCAGGCACAAGTGGCTGCATTTGGTGGGCACAAGTGGCTGCATATGATGGGCACAGTGGCCGCATATGATGGGCACAAGTGGGCGCATTTGGCAGCACAAGTGGCTGCATTTGATGGGCACAGTTGCGGCAATTGATGGGCACAAGTGGCTGCATTTGATGGGCACCTGTGGCTGCATATTATGGGCATAAGTGGCTGCATATGATGGGCACAGTGGCTGTGTTTGATGGGCACAGTTGCGGCAATTGATGGGCACAGTGGCTGTGTTTGATGGGCATAGTGGCTGCATTTGATGGGCACAGTGAGGCTGCAATTGATGGTGGGGTGGGGGGCTTCAGTATTTTTCAGTTTGTTTGCGCCCCCCCCAAAAATGTTAAGCACCAGCCGCCACTGCAAAGTTCCCTAACCCATAATAACCAATCAGATTACGCTTGTCATCAATCTAGTGCCGTACAAATAGTGAAAGACAAGCTCTGATTGGTTGCTGCGAGCGACTGACTTTGCACACCATTCTTTGCTTCATTAATCCACCTGCAACGTCTCTCTGATCTCCGGGATCCATAAATCATAAAGAATAAATAGAACTCCTCCAATGCCTCTCCGGAGCCGAGACCAAATGATCAAATGTAGGATAGAAAAGAAAAAGATGAAAGCCAAGAAAACAATTAACACGTTTCATAAAAATGCTAAGAGCTGTTTACACGTTGTCAATAAAATCCCGAACCAGACCCCCCCACCCCTCCCCCACCCCCACCATTGAAGGAGACTCAGGTGTATTACATACAGATGCTATAAATATTCCAGATTTATTCATTTTGCAATTTCCTAGAGAATCACATTCATGATTTATTGAAAGTGGACCAATATTGGCTTTTTTCTGTCCCACCGGAAAAGAACCCCATTTAATGCTGTGTTTAATGGAAACTACGCGGATGTTCAACTCATTTTAGTTTTAAAATTACATTGCTATCTTTTTTTCTTACGAATGATATAAGATCTTTATTTTTCAAATGAACATTGAATACTGGTACCTGTATGGGAAGACAAGGGTGGCCCCTCTCTTTAGATCTCGGGGGGCACTTCAGGTTCGGTGGACCCCCCCGATACACAGGAATTAAAATGTAAATGCAAATCACCAGATTTACACATCAAAGTCGGCTTCTTCTAAGTCAACGGAACGGACAAGTTATACAGACTATCAATGAGTAATATATATGAAGTAAATAAATGTATAATTTAAAGAAGAACTCCCTTTGATGTGAACTCCATGTACTTATAACCGCTTCAGCCCCGGAAGATTTTACCCCTTCCCTTCCTGACCAGAGTAGTTTTTTTTTTTGCGATTCGGCACTGCGTCGCTTTAACTGACAATGGCGCGGTCGTGAGACGCTGCACCCAAACAAAATCTACGTCCTTTTTCCCCCCCCCACAAATAGCGATTTCTTTTGGCGGTATTTGATCACCTCTGCGGTTTATATTTTTTGCGCTATAAACAAAAAAAGCGTGACAATTTTGAAAAAAAAAATGCATTATTTTTTACTTTTTGCTATAATAAATATCCCCCAAAAATATATTAAAAAAACATTTTTTCCTCAGTTTGGGCCGATACGTATTCTTCTACATATTTTTGGACAAAAAAAAAAAATCGCAATAAGCGTATATTGATTGGTTTGCACAAAAGTTATAGCGTCTACAAAATAGGGGATAGTTTTATGGCATTTTTATTATTATTATTTTTTTATTAGTAATGGCGGTGATCTGCAAATTTTATCATGACTGCGACATTATGGCGGACACATCGGACACTTTTGACACTATTTTGGGACCATTGGCATTTATACAGCGATCAGTGCTATAAAAATGCACTGATTACTGTATAAATGACACTGACAGGGACGGGGTTAAACACTAGGGGGCGATGAAGGGGTTAAGTGTGTCCTAGGGAGTGATTCTAACTGTGGGGGGGGGGGGGGGGGCTACCACTGACATGACAGCGATCACTGCTTCCGATGACAGAGAGCAGTGATCTCTGTCATGTCACATGGCAGAACGGGGAAAGCCTTGTTTACATCTTATGTAAACACAAGGTGGAATGCTACCTCCGAGGAGCTGACCTTCCAGGAAACCAATTTGCCAACCAGGGCCTATCCTATAGGCATTAGAAATATTCACAGAAGTCCATAAAACCCATCCCAGGTTTCAATCTCACGCTCCTATCTCTAAAGGCCCTAGGGCTAGGCCAACGGTATGCCCCTAGTGGGGAAATTATTCTTGACTCGCTTTCCAACCAGAGCCCTGGAACCAGTGTCGGGACATCCAGAGCCCAGGGCAAGCATGCCAAACTGCACCCCTCCCGCCCCCAAGGTGTATGAGCATTATGCATCAACAAACCCCCCCCCCCAAAAAAATTGAGCGCTAATCTTTTTCACCCCCCCAAAGCATAAATTCCCCCTCCTCCCAGTGCAAACCCTGCTGAAATCCCACTGCCCAGCACAAATCTTACCCCCCCACCCCCCAAATCCCCCCCAATTCAAGGGCCCCCCCAAAAAAATCACTCCTCCTAACACAAATTATCTACCCCTAAGATTACCCCTCCCAATAATCCCACTGCAAATCCCCCCCTTCCAGCACAAAGCGCCCCAATCAATCAGGGGCAGCACAGTGGTGTAGTGGTTAGCACTTTCACCTAGCAGCAATAGGGTTGCTGGTTCAAATCCTGACCCCGACACTATCTGCCTGGAGTTTGCATGTTCTCCCTGTACCTGCGTGGGTTTCCCCCGGGTACTCTGGTTTCCTCCCACACTCCAAAGACATGCTGGTAGGTTAATTAGACCCTGTCCAAAAAAATTGGCCATAATATGTGTATGTGTATGTCAATGTTGTAAGTGTGCCAGGACTCTACAGGTTTAAGGACCACATAAATAGCTGCAGATGGACACCGGTAGCAAAAAAAGCGCCCTGAGGCGATTCAGTTCCTATAGGTAGCGCTATACAAGTCATTCATTCAATCAATTCTTCCTAGCACAAATCTTCTTCCCCCATTCCTTCTCCCCCTAAATTTTAGCACACCCCCCAAATTTCCCCTGCTAGAACAATACTTACTCCCTGCTGCCCCCCAAATCCTCCTTTCCAACACAAATCCCCTCCCCCCTATTTCCTTGTGGTGCCACCCCACCGCCCATGATACCACAATGCCCAGGGCAGCCGCCCCTCCTGCCCACCCCTGCCTGGAACAAATCAGAGAGAAAAACAGCCTACCTAACTAATCTTATCTACGCTATCTACATAAGCACATACTTCCAGCACTTCAGTAAAAATTCCCTATCTAGAAATCTTTCTTTTTTTTCTTAAAAGTCTTTGTGAACCAAAGGGTCTTGGCTCTGTAACCTCCAAAGTCCTTAGGGCCCAACACAGCCAGGAACATTTTGAAGGAAAAAAAACAAAAACAACAAGAACACTGAAACACATCTCTTCTTCAGAACTCAGAACAATGTGCGGAAAATGCTTCTCACACTTACTCATTAACAATTTGTTTCTTTTGACTACTGTAGGTCAAGTTCCATTTCAAACGCAACATCGGATCCCCTTAAGGGTGATCAGCCAATTCTGGATAATAGCCCCCACACAAAACGGAACGTGCCACAACAAGAGTTCTCCAAGGTGCCTCTGGAGATCCAAAGAAAAGGAGAAAAGATACACAGCTGCTGGCCATGTGCCAAGTGGGTGAGCTTGAACACAGTATTCCAATATAAGACAGGATCAGTGACCTGGGCCATACTCCCGTTTGGACCCCAGATATTCACTGACCATTCCTGGTTCCTCCTCTCGGCCCTTTTTTTTTTTTTTTTTTTTTTTTGATGGGGGAGGCGGATGCCCGCGCTCGCCCCCGCAACAAAAGCTTGGCTCAAGGGATGACTTTCAATAGATCGCAGCGAGGTAGCTGCTCTGCTACGCATGAAACCCTGACCCAGAATCAGGTCATCTACGAATGATTTAGCACCGGGTTCCCAACGAACATGCGATGCGCTCCGGGAGAGCGGCGGCCCGCTTCCGTCCGCACTCCGGTCCCGAGGCAAGCAGCACCCCGCCCCAGCGAAGGGGTGGTGGGGGCCGGCTATCCCAGGCCAACCTGGGCTCCGCGGCACTGCGGTATCGTCACCTTTAGGGGGGATTCTGACTTAGAGGCGTTCAGTCATAATCCCACAGATGGTAGCTTCGCCCCCATTGGCTTCTCAGCCAAGCACATACACCAAATGTCTGAACCTGCGGTTCCTCTCGTACTGAGCAGGATTACTATTGCGACAACACTCTCAGCCCTTTTAATGACCACTTTGTCTTTATAGATAAATCTCCCCCCCAGCTCCAGCTTCTTTACACTCCGGAATATGTCCCAAAACCTTGTAGCCCCTGCATGTTGGTAAGGTTTGGGTATGTGGAGAAATTCCCAGGCTTCATCACTGCGCCAGTTTTCCCCGAGAGTCTTTTATGGCTGCTGGGGGTACATACAGGTATTCACCCAAACTCAAGAGTCACCCTTCTCTGTACAATCCGCTGCATCCTGGAGAAACAGGGCAGTTCCTCTTTGCCCTTGTACACACGGTCGGACATTCTGACAACCAAATCCGTTGGATTTTGTCCGACGGATTTTGTCCGGCGGATTTTGTCCGAAACTGGTGTTGCATACACACGGTTGGCCAAAAGTTGTTGAAAGATCCGATCGTTTGGAATGTGATGACGTTATTTAGTTACGACAGGACTATGTTCAGGCTAGTAGCCGTTAGCTTTGGTCTAGGAATTTGATCTGAGCATGCGTGGCACCTTTTCCATCGAAATAGGCTACACATGATCGGAGTATGTGCGATCGGAGAATTTTGTCAGAAAATTTTACCGGCAAGTTGGAAAAGTTGGTCCGTCAGATATTCCGACGGAAACAGTCCGATGGAGACCACACGCAGTCGGAATATCCGACAAAACGGTCCGATAGGACACATTCCGTCGGAATCTCCGACCGTGTGTACAAGGGATACAAATTATCAGCCCTCTTTATCAATTTGTGGTGCACCTCACCTTGTGCAGTTGACCTTGCCCATGGGTAAGGGGAAGAAAGAGCCAGTCTGAGCTCCTGAAACTCCTGAAGACTCAAATGAAGCCTCTGAACACACTGTCTGTTAGCCCTTGTACACACGGTCGGACATTTCGACAACCAAATTTGTCCGAAACTGTTGCATACACACAGTTGGACTAAGTTGTCAGAAAATCCGATCGTACTTAACGTGATGACGTTATTTCATTACGACGGGACTACGTTCAGGCTAGTAGCCAATAGCTTTGGTCTAGGAATTTGATCTGAGCATGCGTGGCACTTTGTCCAATCGGAATTCTCTACACATGATCGGACAAAGTTCGATCGGAGCATATTGTCAGAAAATGTTATAGACAAGTTGGAAAACTTGGTCCGTCGGATAGTCCGATGGAAACAGTCCGATGGAGCCCACACACTGTGGGATTATCCGACAACACGGTCCTATCGGACATTGTCCATCAGAATATCCGACCGTGTGTACAAGGGCAAACACTTGCTGATCATGTTTCTGGTCTGCCTGATCGGGTTCATCTGCCTGTATGGGCAGGGCAGGACTTAGGATGGGGGGGGGGCCCTGGGCTTGAGTCACTTTCGGCACTACCTTCTATATGTTACCGTATTTATTGGCGTATAACACGCACACCAAGTTTAGGAGGAAAGTTTAAGGAAAAAAACTTACATTTAAATGCCCATCAATGCAGCCTTATCAGTGTCATTTACAGCCTTGTCAGTGTCATTTGCAGCCTTCTCAATGTAGCCTTGTCATTTGCTGCCTTGCCCCAGTGTCATTTGCAGCCTGGTCATTGCAGTCTTGAAGTTTAAAAATGGCGCCGCTGAGATACAGAGTCCTGTGTATCTCAGCGGCTCTTGGGTCCTCTTGGGTCCTCTAGGCGGCTAAGGGTCCTCTCGCAGTCCCGAGCGAAGCCGAGAGTAGCCGAGTGTACTCGGCTCGGCTCACAGTCACAACCAGTCCCGTTATGTCCATCATAGGGGGGGACTGGGCGTGACTGTGAGCGTAGCAGAGCCGAGTACAATCGACTATGTATCTTTGCGGGGCCCCCTATTGGGCGGGGCCCATAGGCTTGAGCCCAGTCAAGCCCAATGGTAAGTTCAGCCCTGTGTATGGGCAATGTTACTTTGTTCCCAGACACACTTTCTGCCTCTCAGGTAGCCACCTGTGACTTTTTATTATTCTCCTGGTAATCCCCCAAAGAACATTGAGACAGGGATGCCCCCGAAGTGTTCCATTCACTCATATCCTTCTCACTGGGTTCAATACTAAACTTGGGAGAAAATGGGACCCAGAACAAAAATGACAGGTGTCGCTCAAGGCTCCACCAGGTCCTCTTGCATGACAAAATGCTAGGAGTGCCAACAATGACAGAGCTCATCCTAGCTCAAAACATCTAGTAGGGAAAAGAAGTCCTAAAAGTCGCACATCACAGAAAAACCATGTAAGGAAGTGTAGGAAAGCCTCAGCCAAGGCTCCAACCAGGCCATGCCCCCAATGCGTTTCATACCCCGGAGCTTAATCATGGGCCAAGTTCTAAATCGCTCTCCTCTTCCTTAGCCTTCCGTGTCCCAGTCTACTTTTGTGACTCTTCCGTGGTACTGGACACCATTACTGCAGCAGGCTTTCCTGTGGTGTTCTCTCCGGTGGTACTCTTCACCCATGAGGCCAATCCCCCCCCCCCCCCCCCCATGACTGCTAGGATGGGACCCTGCTGACGACTGTACACATAGACCCGGGTTCTCTTAGTTCTCTTCCCCAGACTGGGAAGCAACTCTGCCTGACTCTGCTCACTAGAAGATTACACAGTGGAGACTACAATTAGAAATTTTTTGATGGGGATATGGACTAATATTTAAACACATACACTTTTGGATTATATTTTGTCTAAATGTTGTTTGATATATTCATTTATTTTATTTATCTATTTTTCACAAGTATTATTGGATCATTTTAGCGCAGCTTTTTTTTGGAAAATAACTAGGATTTGATTTGTGGGTATCTCACTTTTAAAGTTGCTGCTGCACTCACGGTATAAGTTTCACATAATTTATCTGTTATGTTTTTTTTCATTAATCACATTTAAGAATAGCGCTGTATTTTTTTGGGTTAATACCTGAGGCTACACTCACATACTCCTTTGGCTGCTCCAGTCTCGACACAGAAACCAGTGCGCCACTCCACATGGTAGGTGATAGGAGATAGATTACTTGGTACCAGTTCAAATAACGGCGCCCCGCAGAGTCCACATCAGCTCCACACTCTGAGTCCCAGTGTTGGCATTTTGCACGTCCAGTAAACAGTACATACTGTAGGTGTTCAGCTCCCTGCATGGTACCCAGAGCAATTCTGCTCCAATGTACCAGCCTCACACCTCTATAGGAAAGACATTCAGAATCTTTGGCCACCCGACTTAGTCTCTCCATTGCCATGCCTGAATTCACAATAGGCAAGTTTGGGTATTAAAAATGGGAGGTAGCCTGCCATCGTGGTACTCTTTGCAGGGTGCACTTTTTTGTGGGATACAGATCACAGCTCTGCTGCTCTCCCCGGGACTTGCTGGCGCCACTTCTCCTGCCCCCCAGCTTAACACTTTCCTCTCCATATGAAGATGCTTATGCTACTAGCAGTGGCCTCCTCTGTATAATGAGCACTTTGTACTGGCATGAATATCGGCAATCCCCACTGATTTATGCATCTGTCACAAGCCATGACTTCATCCATTAATTTCTCACACAGTTACTATTAGCAACGGTTGCCTGCACCCAGAAGGAATCACGGACGAGCCCCCATATGTAGCACAGACCCCAAACGGGTGTTGCAGAATTTTCCCAGGTTCTATTCCCAAGTGGGTGCATGGCAGCTAGACACACAGCAGCCCCTCAATCTTGTGAGACAATGACCAGCCAGTGAGTGTCTTATTACCGTTTGATGTTCCTTGAGCTTGGATGGGGTGTAGGAGAGCTTTGGAATACTCCAGAATTGAATGCACAAAATATTCAGAGGACTCTATCTCCCTTTTCTCTCTTCAGTGGCATACTCCCCCCCTTCTTTGCAGAGAATAAAGACACAAGTACTTCTAGGACTTCCAGCATGACAAACCCCACTTTGGAAGAACTAGCACACAAGGGGTTAAATCACAAGCAGTAACTAGGATTCCACTTCCAGGCCTCTACTCACCTCATCCCCAGATCTTTGGATTGATCCTGTCCAATAATAGCTAGACACTGTACCAAGAAACTCCAGACCGTGTTTGCAATGCACCCGCTTTCTTGGCTCTGAACTGCTTCCAGGACCCAGCTCTAACATAGCTGGGACCTCGGTGGATTTTCTGCAGGCTTTCAGCTGACTTGCCCAGTAGGGCTGCAGCCCTTCCAGGCTGGGATCTCTTCCTCCAGGATAAGACCCTGCTGCTCCAGGCCTCAGATTGCTTAAGGGTTCTTTTGCCACCTTCTGGGCACACCTCCTCTGGGACTGCCTAAAGTGCCATAAATATTCATGCTCAGGGTCTGCCTCTTCCAGCCCACTATATTCTAGAACAGGGGTGTCAAATTCAACTTCAATAGGGGGCGCATCAGCATTAAGGCTGCTCTCAAAGGGCAAGTTGTATCTCTAAGACTAAATGTCCAGAGCACACCACCCCCTTACACCAGATGTCAAGAGCCCCCCACCATCAGAAGTCAAGAGCCCCTATCATTTCTTACATCACAGTGCACCCCCTTAACTTGAATTGCTGCCAGGAAAGAGCTGCGGTAGTGCTAAGAAAGCAGAAAGTACAGGGTCTGGAGAAGGACCAGAGGAGGGCAAGAGTCAGCTGACAGAGTCTGCTAAATGCTAAGACCAGGGGAGGTGGAGACAAGGGCCACTGCTGCACAGAGTGGTACAGGATCTGTAGGAAGAGCTCTGTCCTCTCTGCTGCTGACTGCTGAGATGGAGAAGGGAGGGGGTGAGGTGGCCCTATTCGCGGCTGCACAAAGAAGCACAGGATCTGGAGGAGGAATTCTGTCCTACTCGCAGCTGCTGATCAACTCAGACAAGGCGGAGGCAGCAACAAGGGGGGTGCCGCAGCTGCAGGAGAGGTTTGAGGGCCACATGAACAGGCCTGGAGGGTCAGATTCAGCCTGTGGGCCTTGTGTTTGACACATGTTTTAGAAACTACTAGAAGTCATTAAGAAGTACTGGAGCCTGCAGCCTGAAGCCTGTGAGAGCCAGAATGGAAAAAAACAATCACACTCTGCTCCGCTGGCTACAGAGGAACCAAAAAGACTACATGTACCTCAACCTCACTAACAATAGCCTTGGAGGGTGCTACACTGACTGTACTGAAAGCTCTTAGGCTACCTGGCCTTGATTTAGATCAGGAGGTCTCCAATCTTTCTAAGGAAAGGGCCAGATTGCGATCCTTCGGACTTCAGAGACTGGACTGTGGGCAGTCTAAGCAGAAAATGGCATCAGTGAGACTAATTAATGCCTCAACTTCGTTGTCAGTGGGACTCGGAGTAAGAAAGTATCATAGCACCTGTAGACAGTAGGAGGAAGAATAGTGCCCCATCATTGGTATCAGTGGAAGAAGAGGGCCACTTGTTGATATCAGTGGGAGAATTAGTGCCACTTGTTGGTATCAGTGGAAAAATGGATGCCCTGTCGTCAGTGTCAGTGGGAGGAATAGTGCCCCATCGTTGGTGTCAGTGGGAGGAATAGTGCCCCATCAATGGTGTCAGTGAAAGGGATAGTGTCCCATTGTTGGGGTCAGTGGGAGAAAGAGTGCCCCATCAATTTTGTCCGTCGGAGGTATAGTGCCTCATCTGATAGTGCCTCACTCAGGTGTAATGCCTCACTGTTGGTGTCAGTGGAAGGAATGGTGCCTTATATCAATAGGAGAAAGACATTCTGGTAAGTTAATTGTCTTCTGTCCAAAATAGGCCCTAGTATATGAATGTGAGTTGGGGACCTTGGATTGTGGGGTAGAATGTGAGGGTAGGGACCGATGTGAGTGTGCAATGTATGTGTGGAGCACTGCGAAAATTGATGGCGCTATATATGGGTACCTTAAATAAATAATATATAATAGAGGAGTATCTTAATGAGATACAATGTACAGGGATAGGGACAATTGTAGACATGCATCCACACTCACTCAGGTTGAACTGGATGGACTGGTGTCTTTAGTCAACCTTACTAACTATGTAACTATGTAAATAGTGTCCCAGAGGCCAGATAGAAGCCAGTAAAGGTCCGCAGTTTGGAGAGCACTGATTTAGACAAACTTTATATTAACCACTTGCCGCCCGCCCTATAGGCGAATGACGGCTGCAAAGTGGTTTCAAAATCCTGACTGGGCGTCATATGACGTCCTAAGGATTTTGAGCCCCGCAACTACGATCTCGGTAAAGAGTTTCCAACGGAGACTCTTTACATGTGATCAGCAGTGTCCAATCACGGCTGATCACAGTGTAAATAGGAAGAGCCTTTGATCGGCTTTTGCTCACTCGCGTCTGTCAGACGCAAGTAGAGGAGAGACGATCGGCTGCTCCTCTGACAGGGGGGGTCTGTGCTGATCGATTATCAGTGCAGCCCCCCTGAGGATGCCCACACTGAACCACCAGGGATGCCACCAGACCACCAGGGATGCCCAGCACCAGGTATGCCACCCTAGACCACAATGGATGCCAATCAGTGCCCACAATGGGCATCACTGATTGGCATGCATTATTGTTTGGCACAGATTGGCATCCATCAGTACAAAACAATACAATACAATGCCGCCTATCAGTGCCCATCCGTGCCACCTATCAATGCCCATCCGTGCCGCCTATCAGTGCCCATCCATGCCCATCTGTGCCACCTATCCATGCCCATCTATGCCGCCTATCCATGCCCATTCATGCCGCCTATCCATGCTCATCCGTGCCAGCTATCAGTGCCAATTTGTGCCACCTATCAGTGTCCATCCGTGTCGCCCATCAGTGCCACCTATCAGTGCCCATCAGTGCTGCCTATCAGTGCCACATATCAGTGCCCATCAATGCCACCTCATCAGTGCCACTTCATTCGTGCCACCTCATCAGTGCCCATCAGTGCCGTCAGTGCAGCCCCATCAGTGAAGGAGAAAACTTACTTATTTACGTTTTGAAACTGAAACAAAAAAAAACTTTTTTTTTTTCAAAATTTTCGGTCTTTTTTTATTTGTTTAGCAAAAAATAAAAACCGTAGAGGTGATCAAATACCACCAAAAGAAAGCTCTATTTGTGGGGAAAAAATGATAAAAATGTAATTTGGGTACAGTGTAGCATGACCATGCCATTCAAATTGCGACAGCCCTGAAAGCTCAAAATTGGTCTGGGCAGGAAGGTGTATTAAGTGCCCCCCGGTATTGAGGTGGTTAAAGTGGTTGTACACCCTGTACAACCACTTTTACCTACAGGTAAGCCTATATTAAGGCTTACCTGTAGGTGCTTGAAATATCTCCTAAACCTCCACGGTATAGGAGACATTTACTAAAAAGACGATTTGCTGACGACTACGGCGCATGTGCCGATGTCATCGGCGCATGCGCCCTTTAGAAAGGGCACATCGTGGGAGTGACGTCACGCGGGAGTGAGGTCACGCGACTCCGGCCAGTCACAGAGCCCCGTTAGGAAGGAGGGTGAAGATGGAAGCTCACTGCTTGTGGGAACAACGGCGACAGCGTGGGCTTCGGTGTCAGGTAAGTGACACATAATGGGCTAGTATGCGATGCATAGTAGCCCATGATGCTTTACCTTTGCAGGGAAATAAAGAGGAAGTAAAACCCACCAGGGGAATTTATCTCGGAATTTACTCTGAGCATGCATGGCACTTTGTCCGTTGGAACTGTCTACACACGATCGGAATTTAAACGATCGGATTTTGTTTTCGGAAAATTTTAGATCCTGTTCTCAAACTTTGTGTGTCGGAAATTCTGACAGAAAAAAGGTCCAATGGAGCCCACACACGATCGGATTTTCCGACAACAAGATCTGATTGCACATTTTCCGTCGGAAAAGGAACAAAATGTGAAGAAAATTGAAGAAAAAATTGTTTAAAAGCAGCAAAAAGGGAAAACTACAATTCTGCCACCTTCAGGAAAATTCTTTCTCCGTCTTCCCTTGTTGTAAATAATGGATTATGCCTGGATTAGGGTGATGAAATAAATCTGCAAAAGGAAATTCTTGGCCTGGCGGAGAGCGTTTAATTGGAAAGTTCCGTTGCAAAGCAGATTATTATTCAGCTCCTTCAAAAGGAAGTTCAAATACCCAGAAAACTGTCAGAGAACACTTAATACTAAATGGAGAAAACAGTCTGAAAACTTCTCAGGAAAAATATGGAAATATGGATGTAGACCTTAAAGAGACCCTGTCCCCAATAACAAATGTGAACACTTCCCTCTTCTGCTGCCAGAGTCTCTACAGGCTGGGTTGTTTTGCTGCTGAAAATTCATCCCACAAAGCCTGCTGTAAAAACTGACGCTGTCCTCTAGTGGCGGGAGGTCGGCATAGGGACCACTGAGTGCTGTCGGGGGGATTTTCACTCCTGGAAGTGTCAGCCAGCAGACTTTGGGGGCAGTTTCTCCTCCCTGCACCCCCTTCCCGCACTTGATTAATTCCTCCCAGACTGAGTTTTTTTAAATGGATGTGAGCTTTTCACACTCAATAGACATACAGTAATTTGGTAGGGCAGGTACCGTAGGGTGGATCCCCCTTGATTGCTTGGGGCACGCGGGATTCTCAAGTGACGAGTCTAGCTGATTGGAATTACTCTCCTATACACTTCCCCCCTCCCCCCCCCTTTTTTTTATTCTCGGAAACGCAGACCACACAATTATAGGATTATTTTCGTCCTAATGGCACGTTTAACTGTTGACCGAGAGAGGGTGGCGTGAATCAGGGAATTCAGGACCTCATATTTAGGACCATTTAGAAGATCGGAATATGGGTGAGTGCATGGATTTAATGGGTGGGGCAACTGGGTGGAGAAGATGAAAGCCAGCAATAAAATTAGGGACACTAGGCAGACCGGTGCCCCCTATGTGAATGAAAAAGCTGCCGGGAGCCTTTAAGGGCTTATTTAGATGTGTGCAACATGTTGCAATGCACATTTCATGTGCGACTACACAGAGGCGTAACTAGGACCTCCAGGGCCCAGTGCTAAAAACCCCCCCTGGTCCCCAACCGGGGCCCTTCCTACAGATCCTGGGGCCCTTTACTCCCATTGCGGGCCAACTTCCTGCCATCTTGGGGTCCCCCCATGCTGACGGAATGCCAGAGCCCTTTGTGTCCCTGGTAGTTCCGCCACTGGTGTCAGTCGTTTTTTTATTTTTGGTTGTTTTCTCTTTTTTTTTTTACCATTTTCTTTTTTTTTTTTTACAATTAAATGTTTTATTATTATTTACATATTTTATGGGACCCCTGTTGGGGGGGGGGGGGGGTTGATGAAATATCAGGGGTCTAATGAGACCCTTGACGTCTCACTTTTGAGACAGAGAAGGGGACGGAGGACAAATTCAATGGTCCCTTTCTCTGCAGCCTCAGATGCATATAATTAATGAACAGGAATAGCTTTGTACAGAACTTCCTGTTCATTCATAAACTGAGGCATAGTAAATTTATTATGCCTCAGCTATGAATGAATAAAAAAAAACAAAAAAAAAACGGAAAAAACGACAATCAGTGATCGGTATAGATCACTGACTCTATTCATTAAGACAAGGAAGGGGCCGGTAAATGACACATTTACTGGCCTCTTCCCCGCTCTTCATCCTGACAGATGCTGCAGCAGCCGTCGGGAGGGGAAAACCTGGGGTGGGGCAGGGAAGCACACAGGGGCCTGGAGCAGCAGGACAGCGATAGGGAGGAGGCAGGAGCAGTATGCAGAGGATCCGATGCCCTCCATTTCTCTCCTGCAGCCGCTGAATGTCTGCGGGAGGGAGAGGAGGAGAAGCGGGCATTCAGTGGCTACATGGAGGGATTGATTAATTTACATGCCGCCACCCTGCCACCCTAGGTTGCTAGGTTGGTACGTCCTTCTCTGTTCATTTGATATGTTTGAGAAGCGCTGCCTGACCCAACATGAGTGCCTGTACAACACATCCTAAATGATCATTAGCGCTAAAGGTGCATTAATGCGCATTTAGGCTGCTTTAAAATTTAACGCAAGTGTGAAAGAGTCCTAAGGAAATATATCCCAACACACTAAGCAAAGTACTCCAATGCAGTAAGACAAAGTACCCCGACACACTAAGGTAATGTATCCCAACACACTAAAGTAATGTAATTGAATGCACTAAGGTAATGTACCCCAACAAACTAAGGAAATGTGCCCCAACACACTAAGGTAATGTACCCCAACAAACTAAGGAAATGTACCCCAACACACTAAGGCAATGTACCTCAACAAACTAAGGAAATGTACCCCAACACACTAAGGCAATGTACCCCAACAAACTAAGGAAATGTACCCCAACACACTAAGGCAATGTACCCCAACAAACTAAGGAAATGTACCCCAACACACTAAGGTAATGTACCCCAACAAACTAAGGAAATGTACCCCAACACACTAAGGCAATGTACCTCAACAAACTAAGGAAATGTACCCCAACACACTAAGGCAATGTACCCCAACAAACTAAGGAAATGTACCCCAACACACTAAGGCAATGTACCCCAACAAACTAAGGAAATGTGCCCCAACACACTAAGGTAATGTACCCCAACAAACTAAGGAAATGTACCCCAACACACTAAGGCAATGTACCCCAACAAACTTAGGAAATGTACCCCAACACACTAAGGCAATGTACCCCAACAAACTAAGGAAATGTGCCCCAACACACTGAGGCAGTGTACCCAACACACTAAGGTAATGTACCCCAACACACTAAGGCAGTGTACCCCAACACACTAAGGTAATGTACCCCAACACACTAAGGTAATGTACCCCAACACACTAAGGAAATGGACCCCAACACACTAAGGAAATGTACCCCAACACACTAAGGCAGTGTACCCCAACCCACTAAGGTAATGTACCCCAACAAACTAAGGAAATGTACCCCAACACACTAAGGTAATTTAATTGAATGCACTAAAGTAATGTACTCCAACAAACTAAGCAAATGTACTCCAACACACTAAGGTAATGTACCCCAACACACTAAGACAATGTACCCCAACACACTAAGACAATGTACCCCAACACACTAAGGAAACGTACCTCAACACACTAAGGTAATTTAATTGAATGCACTAAGGTAATGTACTCCAACAAACTAAGCAAATGTACTCCAACACACTAAGGTAATGTACCCCAACACACTAAGGCAATGTACCCCAACACACTAAGGCAATGTACCCCAACACACTAAGACAATGTACCCCAACACACTAAGGCAATGTACCTCAACACACTAAGACAATGTACCCCAACACACTAAGACAATGTACCCCAACACACTAAGACAATGTACCCCAACAAACTAAGGAAATGTACCCCAACACACTAAGGTAATTTAATTGAATGCACTAAGGTAATGTACTCCAACAAACTAAGCAAATGTACTCCAACAAACTAAGCAAATGTACCCCAACACACTAAGGCAATGTACCCCAACACACTAAGACAATGTACCCCAACAGACTAAGGAAACGTACCTCAACACACTAAAGTAAAGTACCCCAACACACTAAGGTAATGTAATTGAATGCACTAAGGAAATGTACCCCAACACACTAAGGAAATTTACCCCCAACATACTAAGGCAATGTACCCCAACACACTAAGGCAATGTACCCCAACAAACTAAGGAAATGTACCCCAACACACTAAGGCAGTGTACCCCAACACACTAAGGCAGTGTACCCCAACACACTAAGGAAAAATGTACCCCAACACACTAAGGTAATTTTCCCTTTTCAGAGGGGTGGTAGGGACTGTCGCCTGTGAACGAGCCCTAAGGCACCATAATGCAAAAAATTGTGATAGAGGTTTGGATGCATTGTCAGGCCATTGGTTTTAATATTTTAATATGCTGCCTTAATGCAATCTTTTGTAATGCATGTCACAACAGGTGTCACTGTACGGGGAGAATGTGACTGAGCCCCAGACATTTATATACAGAGCATGGAAGAAGAGCAGCCATGCTGCAGCACATCGCTCCTCATCCTCCCGCAGATTATTCCCCTGTCATATATGATTACAATCGTCCTCTCGCCCCCCGCCAGGCCATCTGGATTCCCGACCAGGAGGAAATTGTAATTGTGTCTAAGCCATCTATCAGGGAGAGCTGAATTTAGCCGCGGTCACATGTCTGGGCTGCGTTCCCTGGATTCACAATATACGCTCTATTTATACGTCTATAGGGTGGGAGAGAGCTCTCTGATACAGGAACCCGCTGACTTTTCTCTTAGCTAGCAAGCGCTCCCTAGGAACACATTTAACCCTTGGATCGCCCCTGATGTTAACCCCCTTCCCTGCCAGTGTCCTTAGTACAGTGACAGTGCTTATTTTTAGCACTGGTCACTGTATTGGTGTCACTGGTCCCCAAAAAGTCTCAGTTAGTGTCCGATTTGTCTGCCGCAATGCCGCCGTCCCTATAAGTCGCTGATTGCCGCCACGACTGGTAAAAAAAAAGAAATAATTCCATAAATCCATCCCATAGTTTGTAGACACGATAACTTTTGCGCTAACCAATCAATATACGCTTATTGTTTTTTTTTTTTACTAAGAATACGTAGCAGAATACATATTGGGCTAAATTGATGGAGAAATTCGATTTTTTACATTTTTTTATTGGGAATTTTTTATAGCAGAAAGTAAAAAAATATTTTTTTTTCAAAATAGTATTTATGTTTATAGCACCAAAAAAATAAAAACCGCAGAGGTGATCAAATACCAACAAAAGAAAGCTCTGTTTGTGGGGAAAAAAAAGGACATACGTTTTATTTGGGTACAACGTCGCACGCCCGCGTAATTATCAGTTAAACGAATGCAGTGCCATATCGCAAAAAAAACAGGAAGAGGGGTAAATCTTCCTGAGGGCAAGTGGTTAAAATAAAAGTGGTTAAATATTAAAATATTGATGCCGCGTGCACGCGGCCGGAATTTCACGATGGGAGCTTTTCATCGGATTTTCCGACCGTGTGTACGCCCATCAGTCTTTTTCTGTCGGCATTTCCAACGGTCTTCAGATTGAGAGCCTGTTCTTCATTTTTCCCAACGAAAAACTTTTCTATCGGATTTTTCGATCGTGTGAATGCAATTCCGACACTCAAAATTCCGACGCATGCTCTGAAACAGTGCGACGCATGCTCGGAAGCATTAAACTTCCCTTTTATAGTGCCGTCGAATGTATTGTATGTCGCGTTGTTATTGACCGTTAGAATTTGGTGTGACCGTGATGTAGGCAAGACAGTTTGAGCGAAATTCCGTCGGAATTCCGAAGGGAAAACCATCAGAGCTTTTTCCGATGAGAATTCTGATCGTGTGTACGCGGCATTAGAGTCCCCTTACCCACATGCAGAAATAGAAGGGGCAATGTAAATATAGGTCCCCGGGGTGGGGTGGGCTCCTGTACTGTGTGCAGCGATGAGGAATAGGAGGAGTCGGGAACACGCAAAGGGACGGGGACACCCAGAACTCCCAGATGGACAGGAGCCGAGTCAGGAATTACGGGGGGGGGGGAGGGAATTTCGTTGCTGGAGAATCCAAGACCCCTAGGAAGCCACGAGCTGACTCAGCCCCCCAGGCTTCACCCTTTTCTGAAACATCACTTCTGGGTGGACAGATCCTTTAATAATCCAAAATCTGGACTGGCTTTTTCGTGTCCTCGGCACGACGATAAAACATCTGATCGCCAAGTCCCTCATAGTCTGATGGGAGCTGACCGAGGTGCTGAGTCGGAGGGTTTGTGTCGCTGCCCCCGGACACATGGCAGTCTATGGACAGATGCTGCCGAATTGCTGACTCAATTATACTGTATGAGCTGGCTCCCCCCCCCCCCCTCTGTGGCCCCAGGCCCTTCCATCATCAGTGTGCACACTTCATTAACTCATCCAATGCCTGAGCCCATAATCCACCATGTCAGCCAGAGTCCTTTCCATAGAAAGTGAAAACCTCTTGTGGTCTGTGCAGTATTAGAGTCACATGGATCTAAGGCTGCTGCAACACAGCGGATAACCTCCATAGGAGATTGATCTTATACTATGAAGTATGAAGCGGGGTCTCCAGACGTTTCAGTGTGAGGGCCACAGCATATGTTTTATAAATATTCATGTGCTGTAAAAATCTTACATTAGGGTCCTGATCAGAGTCCCTGCTTACAGCAAAGTCCCCATCAGAGTCCACCTTACATCAAGGTCCTCATAAGATTCCACCTTACATCAAGGTCCCCATAAGAGTCCACCTTACATCAGGGTCCCCATAAGATTCCACCTTACATAAGGGTCCTCATCAGAGTCTACCTTACATCAGGGTCCCCATCAGAGTCCACCTTACAACGGGGTCCTCATCAGAGTCTACCTTACATCAGGGTCCCCATAAGAGTCCACCTTACATCAGGGTCCTCATCAGAATCTACCTTACAGCAAAGTCCCCATCAGAGTCTACCTTACATCAGGGTCCCCATCAGAGTCTACCTTACATCAAGGTCCCCACCAGAGTTCACCTTACATCAGGGTCCTCATCAGATTCCACCTTACATCGGGGTCCTCATCAGAGTCTACCTTACAGCAAAGTCCCCATCAGAGTCTACCTTACATCAAGGTCCCCATCAGAGTCTACCTTACATCAAGGTCCCGATCAGAGTCTACCCTACAGCAAGGTTCCCATCAGAGTCTACCTCACATAAGGGTCCTCATCAGAGTCCACCTTACATCAGGGTCCCCATCAGAGTCCACCTTACATCAAGGTCCCCATCAGAGTCTACCCTAAATCAAGGTCCCCATTAGAGTCTACCTTACATCAGGGTCCCCATTAGAGTCCACCTTACATCAGGGTCCCCATCAGAGTCCACCTTAAGATTCAGCATTAGGGTCCATATCAGAGTCTCCCCTTACCTCAGGGTCCCCATCAGAGTCCACCTTACATCAGGGTCCCCATCAGAGTCCACCTTAGGATTCAGCATTAGGGTCCATATCAGAGTCTCCCCTTACCTCAGGGTTCCCATCAGAGTCCACCTTACATCAAGGTCCCCATCAGAGTCCACCTTACATCAGGGTCCTCATCAGAGTCCACCTTACATTGGGGTCCTTATCAGAGTCTACCTTACAGCAAAGTCCCCATCAGAGTCTACCTTACATCAAGGTCCCCATCAGAGTCTACCTCACATAAGGGTCCTCATCAGAGTCTACCTTACATCAGGGTCCCCATCAGAGTCCACCTTACATCAGGGTCCTCATCAGAGTCCACCTTACATCGGGGTCCTCATCAGAGTCTACCTTACAGCAAAGTCCCTATCAGAGTCTACCTTACATCAAGGTCCCCATCAGAGTCTACCCTACAGCAAGGTCCCCATCAGAGTCTACCTCACATAAGGGTCCTCATCAGAGTATACCTTACATCAGGGTCCCCATTAAAGTACACCTTACATCAGGGTCCTCATCAGAGTCTACCTTACAGCAAGGTCCCTATTAGAGTCTACTTTACATCAGGGTCCCCATCAGAGTCTACCTTACAGCAAAGTCCCCATCAGAGTCTACCTTACATCAAGGTCCCCATCAGAGTCTACCTTACATCAGGGTCCCCATTAGAGTCCACCTTACATCAGGGTCCCCATCAGAGTCCACCTTAGGATTCAACATTAGGGTCCATATCAGAGTCTCCCCTTACCTCAGGGTCCCCATCAGAGTCCACCTTACATCAGGGTCCCCATCAGAGTCCACCTTAGGACTCAGCATTAGGGTCCATATCAGATTTGCCCCTTACCTCAGGGTCCCGATCAGTCTCCTACTTACATCAGGGTCCCCATCAGTGTTCTCCTTACATCAGTGCTCTTATTAGAGTTGCCCTTGCATTAGAATCCCTATCAGAGCCCCCCTTCTATCAAGGTCCCATCAGAGGGCCCTGTTACAGTGTCCTTGTGGCTTTCCTGCTGCATGCTTCATTTAAAGTCCCAACCTTTCTCTTTTTGTTACATGGGAGAAGGTTTAAGCTGAAACTACAGGCAGCCTTTGATGACCTTAATCCTCAAGCTGTACATTACTGTACATTACTGACCCTAGCTGCGGGCTGGATAAAATGCAGTTTTGGGCTGGAGGTGGTAGTTTGAAGACCCCTGTGGTGGAGTAATAGACTTACCAGGGTGAGGCAAGGGGGGGCAGAGGGGCATATACCCCAGGAGCAGCCAGTGTAATGTTGAGAGGACAGCAATTTGTTGGGGGGGGGGGGGAATTTGTGCTGGGAAGGGAAGAAGAGCTATGCTGGGAGGAGGGATCAGGATGGAGATTTGGGGGGGGGGGGGGGGCGGATGTGTGTGCTGGGAGGGGAGATTTCTTTTTGGGGGGGCAGCGTGCGTGAAGCTCAGCGAAGGCCAACATCATTCTTTTCTAGGTGGATAGCACAAAAAAATTAAGATATTCCTGGGAACAAATTTGCATGGGGATGAGCTCTGCCCAGCTAGTCACAGGAAGCTTTGCATTTTATCAATAAATACAAGGCTTCCTCTGATTAGCTGAGGTCTAGACGTGGGCTGATGACATCATAATCTCCTCCTTAGCCAATCAGAGGAAGCCTTATATTCAGGGGTGTTGCTAGGTCTGCAAAAGATCTAGGGCTAGAGCCCATAGCAGTGGTCACCAACCTTTTTGCATGCCTGCGGGGGGGAGGTGTTAAGCAAATTTTTCACGGGCGATGGCTGGTGTTGGTGCTTCAATCATCATGTCACCATGGTTGATATGGTGTCAGGGTGATTGAAGTACATTATTTCTATTGTTGCATTCTAATATATAATGAAATGGTTCAACTCACCATACTGCATAATCAGTGGGAGCCTTGGGCATGTCACTTGCCACTGTCATCAGATGCAGCGTGTTATCACCGTCACCTGCCACTAGATGTGAATTATCACTTGCCATGTCGTCTGCCACCAGATGTGGATTGTCGCTTGCCAGTTTCACCTGGCAACAGATGTGGATTGTCACTTGCCACATCACCTACCACCATTTGCAGATTGCCAGTTGCCACTTTACCTGCCACCATTTGCAGATTGCCACGTCTCCTGCCATCATTTGCAGACTGTCACTTGCCACGTCACCTGCCACCATTTGCAGATTTCCATGTCTCCTGCCATCATTTGCAGATTGTCACTTGCCACGTCACCTGCCACCATTTGTAGACTGTCACTTGCCACATCTCTTGCCACCATTTGCAGATTGTCACTTGCCACGTCACAGGCCATCGGATGTGGGTGGTCTTTTGCCAACTGATATGGATTGTCACTTGCCATGCCAGCCAGTTCCACCAAATGCGCATTGACGTTGCGTTGGTGGCAGGCTGACAGTACTGGTCCATTTAGTGAGAGCAGGAGAGCGGTGATGCGGGGCGGGGAGTGAGAGATGATGTCATCTCGCTGCTCCCCGCCGCATCTCCGACATTGAAGCAAGGGGGTCTGGCTGCAAAGTTGAGCTCCACGATGACAGAAAGCACGTGAACTCCACTCCACCATGCTGTGAGGGCCGGAAGAGCGCTGATTTGTGGCGGGCAGTGAGAGATGATGTCATCTCTCTGCTGCTCGCCGCACCTCGCTCCCGGATTGAAGAGGCCCAGCTGTGAAGAGCGCTGATGTGGAGCGAGCGGAGAGAGATGTCATCTCTGCTCGCCCGCCCGTATCTCCTCTCCTCTCCTCCGCCTCTCTCATGCAGCCAGCCCACCCACTGCAACAGCCGCAACCCGCTGGTTAGGCAGGGACCCTGTAGCAAGAGACTCGGGGCTATGGGCCCCAGATTCGGGGCTATAGCCCCAATAGCCACCCCCTAGCAACGCCCCTGCTTATAAAATACAAGGCTTTCAGTGAATGACTGAGAAGTGATCAGCCCGACTCAATTTTTTTCGGGGAACGGGACGGCATGTCCTCAACCCAGTGCCGGAACACAGGGCTGTGTACTGCGTGTATCTGATGGGCTGACCACGGCCACATGTATTTGGAAAGGAAATTTGGGCCAGCTTGATCCACACAAATGACTTGAGATGAAAATGAAATCTTCAGTCCGGATTAAATTTTTCCATAGACGGATCTTCTGAGTTTTTCTTGCTGTAGAATGACGCATTACTGAAGACAGATTGCAATGTATGTGTATGAGTGTACAGATTTAGAGGACGTACAGAAATCAGGAAGGGAACAGATCGTCTGATCGCTCATCACTTAATTAAACGTTTATTATGAGATGTAGCGCGCTTTAACAAGGAAAAATACAACCGATACTGTGTTCTAAGTCAGCGTCAGAGAAGATGTGTTTTTAATCAAAAAAATCTTATAAAAGCTTTAACATGTTCATGTCATTTCAAAGTTATTATTGAAATCTTTATCTTTCATTAACATTTTACTGGTGATCCTACTATAGAGGTCCTTGTTCATAGTTACATACGCTGTGTGCACAATTATTAGGCAAGTATTTTGGCTGTGCGTCCATTAAGGGCGCACGAGTACCGCCCCCTCTGTCACGCCACCCCCCTCTATGCATTGCATGAATCTATCCATGGCTGCCGCTGCCACCCCCTATTCAGGTGTCCGGCCCCTTTCCGGACGCCGGGCGCCTGAATTCCAGCGGTGGTTTTTTTTTTAATAGGCTTCAAAAAAAGGTAGACTCGTGGTGCAGAGCATTGCATCGCAGTCCACCCAGATGTATTTGGAAAGCAAATGAATATTTGCTTTTCTAACACTGAATCGCCTCTCCGCCAATCAGGTAGCATGGGTCTGATACCCATCACCTGATTGGCTGAAGGTGCAGGTGCCCCTATTGGACGCCTAGCAGAACGAGAAGAGACGCGTGGAGGACAGCTTGGAGGACACAGGAGCCGTCCCTAAGCTCGCTGATGTCACCCACTGCCTGACCCGCCGTCAAGATGGGGTAAGTGCCGGGCAGACAGCGGGTAGGCGGCGGGCACAGTGGCTGCATTTGTTTGGCATAATAGGCTACATTTGATGTGCACAAGTGGTGGAATTTGATGGGCACGAGTGGCGGCATTTGATGGGCACAAGTGGCTACATTTGATGGGTACAAGTGGCTGCATATGATGGGCACAAGTTGTTGCATATGAGTGGCACAAGTGACTGCATATGATGGGCACAAGTGGTTAAATATGATGGGCACAGGTGGCTGCATTTCATGGGAACAAGGGGCTGCATATGATGGGCACAAGTGGCTGCATTTGATGGCGCCGTGGCTGCATTTGATGGCACAGTGGCTGTATTTGATGGGCACAATGGCTGCAATTGATGGCACAGTGGCTGCATTTGATGAGACAGTGGCTGCATTTGATGGCACAGTGGCTGTATTTGATGGGCACAATAACTGCAATTGATGGCACAGTGGCTGTATTTGATGGGCACAATGGCTGCAATTGATGGCACAGTGGCTGCATTTGATGAGACAGTGGCTGCATTTGATGGTTTTTTTTTCAGTATTTTTCAGTTTGCTCCCTCCCCCCACCCAAAAGAAATTTTGAGCACCAGTCGCCACTGATTTTGACCAAATCATCATTTTTAGGCCTGGTTCACACTGGTGTAAGTTGCGATTGAACTTTGAGAGAACATATCGCATGACAAGTCGCACCCCATTAAGTGCAATGGAACCATTCTAATAGGAGCAACTTGAGTTGCTCCGACTTAGAAAACGGTTCCTGCACTACAGTGCCTTTAAAAAGTTTTCATACCACTTGAAAATTTCAATTTTTCAATGTATTTTATTAGTATTTTATGTGATAGACCAACACAAATTGGCACATAATTGTAAAGTCGAAGGAAAATGATAAATGGTTTTCAAAGTTTTTTTTTTTTTTTTTTTACAAATATCTGAAAAAGCGTGGTGTGCATTTGTATTCAGCCCCCTTTACTCTGATACCCCTAACTAAAATCTAGTAGAACCAATTGCCTTCGGAAGTCACCTAACTAGTAAATAAAGTCCACTTATGTATAATTTAATCTCAGTATAGATACAGCTGTTCTGTGAAGCCCTCAGAGGTTTGTTAGAGAACCTCAGTGAACAAACAGCATCATGAAGGCCAAGGAACACACAAGACAGGTCAGGAATAAAGTTGTGGAGATGTTTAAAGCAGGGTTAGGTTATAAAAAAATATCCCAAGCTTTAAAAATCTCACGGAGCTCTGTTCAATCCATCATCTGAAAATGGAAAGAATATGGCACAACAGAAAACCTACCAAGACATGGCCGTCCACCTAAACTGACCGGCCAGGCAAGGAGAACATTCATCAGAGAAGCAGCCAAGAGGTCCATGGTAACTCTGGAGGAGCTGCAGAGATCAGCTCAGGTGGGAGGATCTGTCCACAGGATAACTATTATGCCACATACACACGATCGGAATTCCGGCCAGAAAAAGACCGATGAGAGCTTTTCATCGGAAAATGCGACCGTGTGTATGCTCCATTGGAATTTAGCTGTCTGAATTTCCGCCAGCCAAAAATTGATAGCATGTTCTCAATTTTCCAGACGGAAAAACTTTCTATCGGTAATTCCGATTGTGTGTGTGCAATTCCGACATGCCAAAAATCACGCATTGCTCGGATTCAACTACGAGACAGAAGCTATTGGCTACTGGCTATTGAACTTCCTTTTTCTAGTCCCATCGTACGTGTTGTACGTCACCACGTTATAAACGATCGGAATTTGATGTGACCGTGTGTAGGCAAGACAGCTTGAGCCGAATTCCGTCGGAATTCCGTCGAGAAAACCATCAGAGCTTTTTCCGACGAGAATTCCGATCGTGTGTACGCGGCATTAGTCGTGCACTCCACAAATCTGGTCTTTATGGATGAGTGACAAGAAGAAAGAAGTTCTGTTTGCAGTTTGCGAGAAGCCATGTGGGGGACACAGCAAACATGTGGAAGAAGTTGCTCTGGTCAGATGAGACCAAAATTGAACTTTTTGGCCTAAAAGCAAAACGCTATGTGTGGCAGAAAACTAACACTGCACATCACAATTAACACACCAACATGGCAGCATCATGGTGTGGGGATGTTTTTCTACAGCAGGGACAGGGAAGCTGATGGAAAATGTCAAGTGGAGCTCTACACACGGTCAGAATTTCCGACAAAAAGTTCCCATCGAACATTTTCTGTCGGAAAATCCGACTGGGTGTACGGGGCATTAGCAAAAAACCTGTTGGAGTCTACAAAAGACTTGAGACTGGGGAGGAGGTTCACCTTCCAGCAGGACAACGACCCGAAACATCCAGCCAGAGCTACTATGGAATGGTTTATATCAAAACATATTCATGTGTTAGAATGGTCCAGTCAAAGTCCAGACCTAAATCCAATTGAGAATTTACATTTAGTCGGACTGTATGGACTAAAAATCCCAGCCGGCGTGAGAGTAGAACTGGATGCTGGGTGAGGTGATAAAAAGCCTGTGTGGGGGCAGGATCGCTCTCTAGGTCTGCAAGCAGGGACCCAGTGCTAGACTGAGTCATGGCCTGCACCACAGGAAGAGAGAGTCATCACAAATGGGTGCGGGGGCACCCAATGCCAGCCACTTCTGATCGTTGTGTGGTAGCCTGAAGGCTGCTCTCATCACATCCATGCCAGATCCAGGTGGATGGTAGCGCAGTGGGTTTGAGTGCTGCCCCTTGAACTAGGCTCTGCAGAGGCATGTTGAGTAGCCCTCACGCCATTCTTCAACACCGGAGGTAGCAGGGGTTGGTGAGCAGGCACTTGCCCATTTTCCAATAACCAGACACTGCATGCAGACACCATTGTCTTGTTACACTAACCAAGTTCAAAAAGGAAACCCTGTTTGCCAAGAAACTTCAAACACTTCTTAAAGCGCTAGCTGAAGACTCAAGACTTTTTCCTTCTAAGGACCACAAAATATCCTCTCCCCACTTTTTTTGCACAGGATAAATTCACTGGTGCCATAAAGACCCACATTTCAACCCAGGACTCTACCCACTTGAGAAGAGGGTTAAGGACTGAAAAGTTATTTTTCCTGTTTTTTATATATAGAATTTCTGTGCCTTTGGGGCTGTGGTGTCAGGGTACAGAAGGGAGTGGTCTGATAGGAAATTGTCATTCCTCTGCCCCTCTTTTGCCTGTAGCCAAAGATCCTAATCATGGTGGTATTTTGTTGTAATGCATATGTGCCTTTTGCTGTAGCACTCTAAATAGTCACATGTGTTCCATTGTTATAGTAGTCTCTGCTATCAGGGTTATTTACCATAGCATATTTTTCTGCACAAAACAAGTTTATATTGCTGAAATGCATTGACACTAATCTTTTCCCAGTAAACAAGATTCAACTGGCTCAAATTGCCTGTGTGTGTTTGCAAGTATATGGTTACAATAAGAATGTCTGAACCCAGAGTGTCAGAGGTGTTGAAGGATTTGCAAGGTTGGGCAACCAGTGCGGTACAGATTCTTTGATTGGCCCTCCCGGGGGTAGCGCTACATTTGGGGGCTCGTCCTGGATACCCCTCATAGGTTGCTCAAGCAAGTCAAGTGAAGAGAGTTGAAGAGAGAATGGACTCAGCTACTGCCCCCGCCTGGGGTCTTAGAAAAGGACATCGGCTGGAGATGTGTACGGTGGTAGGAATACCCAGAGTTGGGTGGACTCAAAGAGAGGTCCCTCAGTCAGTTAGAAAGGCTGTGCTGGAGCATGGGGCCCACCTCATGAACATAGGAACTGAGCCTAAAGCTGACTACACCTATGCCCTGTTGGAATGGCGGATGAGTTTACCGGACAGGTTCTAGAAAGATAACGTGATTTTGGCAGAGGGGCTGGATGTCCAAGTGATCAGGACACCACCAGTCAACTTTAAGCCACTCTGTTTTCCAAGACACTTCAAACATTTCTTTAAGGGTTAGCTAAAGACCCAAGACTTCTCCCTCCTAAGAACTACAACATACCCCCCCCCCCTTTTTTTTTTTTGCACAGGATAAAGTCACTGGTGCCATAAGGCCCCACATTTCAACCCAGGACTCTACCCACTTGGGAACAGGGTTAAGGACTGAAAAGTTATTTTACCTGATTTGAATATAGAATTCATGTGCCTTTGGGGCTGTGGTGTCAGGGTGCAGAAGGGAGTGGTCTGAGAGTAAATTGGCATTCCTCTGCCCTTCTTTTGCCTGTAGCCATAGATCCTAATCAAGGTGGTATTTTGCTGTTATGCACACAGTGTGTGTTCTTTTCTTTAGCATTCCAAATAGTTGCATGTATTCCATTGTTAGTGTTATCTCTGCTATTAGGGTTATATAACATAGCATATTTTACTGCACAAGACAAGTTTATATTGCGTAAAAAACATTTGCAAAGATACAAACTGCTTTTTGGGAGTGAAGGCCCTTTAATAAGAGTTTTTTGTTGTGTTGCAGTAATGCACAGGCATTGACGCAATTATGGCATGCATTGCTTTGCTTTGCATTAAGCCTAGGGGTGGAGGGATTACTTACTATGATTGTCACTTTTAATTTTGCCCACAGTTTAATTGCATTTTTATTTTCTTCCTTTAACGCTTTATTTTCATTAGGACCTTGTAGTTTAGCCCTTAACTAGGCTGACCCATGTGAAGAACAGGACTGGTGTAGGTAGGTGTATACTGTGGGTAGGTGCACAACCTACCTCCCTTGACTGGTGACGCTTGGTGGCACGTTATCCTGGTATTCACTCAGAGTGGTCACATGACCAATGCTGTGCACTAGGGAACCCAGTGGAGCACTGAGCCATTTTTGGGAGATCGGTGCCTCTTTCTGGCACTGAAATCCTGTGAGATTAGCGCAGCCATTTTGGCATGGCCAGGATAAGTGAAATTTGACGGGTGTGAGAGCGGTCAGGGCTTAGCCAGGTGAGGAAGTAGATGCTACCGTAAGTGCTGGACTGGTCAAAAATATCTCCTACTAATACAATTAGACGTGTAGAAAACATTCAAAACACAAAGCTCTAAAAGTTCATAAATGTAATTCATAGGCTAAAGCTTATGGTTACCCAAAGCAGGATATCCACTTGTTGGCTCATTAGCTCAAAACAAAGTTCAATGTAAAATAGCATCTCATTGTAGTAATCATCTGGAATGTACAGACTATACTGATACTCGCTCACCGTTCGAAGGAGCGCTCGTCCGTGGTGATACCTAGGTGGAGATCGTCAAAGCTGACCGTTTCAACAAGCCGTCTGGTCATGCCAAGACGCGTTTTGTCATTACGTCTTTTTTAATAAGTCTACTATGAGATGCTATTTTACATTGTTACTTTGTTTTGAGCTAATGAGCCAACAAGTGGACATCCTGCTTTGAGTAACCAGACCTTACATGTGGGATGTTAACCCCTTATGATTGCTGACCAAGGATCCTAAGGATGCGGTCTTGCCACATGTCAAAGATCCATTTTAAGATCAAGGCAGTTTTAATATGCCATTCCGGTGAGTGTTCATTCTGAGGGGAGCGGTCTCATATGGTGCGGTGAAGGTTATCATATATCTGACAAGACACTATATGAATACCTTTTAGGAGCACCATAGTAGTTTTGGACTCGCTCTTCAGAGGGCATATCACTACTATTGGATGTTGATGTCTATCACCCCAAGCGCTGCTTTAGCCTAAGAATTACATTTATGAACTTCTAGAGCTTTGTGTTTTGAGAATCTGTTTATTATAGCAGCAGCTAAATTCAATTATATACTTTTTGTCCACAAGTGCTGGATGAGCCAATTCTGTTTGCTTTATATTTTGATGTAGAAAACATTGTTTTGTGTATTGTGATTAGATCTCACTTTTTTGGTGCAGCTGGACAATTTCCACTTTAATGGTGGTGATTGATGTTATTTATTTATTATGTTTTTACACATGTGCAGTATTCTTCCTTTATTTAATACTCCCTCAGGTATTGGCTGTCTAATTGTAAGGACATGGACGCTGGTTCGGTTGGGAAACTGGTGGCGGCCAAGAAAATGAGGATCGGTCAGTCTAATGGTGATGATGAATGTAAGAAAAACAATGGTGGTAAATAACGATTGTTGGGAATCAATCTAATGTCTCTACCACCGTTAGGTGTTCAGTCCTCTAACCAAAATGCATATATGAAAAAGAAGAAATTTGCACCCGGAGGGTGTAAAGCTTCCAACCAGGGCAAAGAAGCGGTTAATAGGAGAGAGATGAGACTTGTTGGAAAGTACACAACCTGTGTTTATTAAATCTCAATAAAAGGAATAATTCTTCTTAGGCACACAGCGTTACAAAGAAAATATATATAAACCAAACTGTTGCAATTAAAAACAAATAAACCAAAAACAAAACAAAAAAACAAAAAACATGATGGTGATAAGGAGTCCCCTGTCTTGACCATGTGCCTTGCACCTCATGACTGTGGATTTTGGGCCAGGTATTTGGTGTAGCCCCAACAGATTTGGCTTGTAACCACAGAATTTGGGTCCCCACGCAACTCAGTTGTGGACAAGACAAGTATCAGTTTCCTGATTGGCCTGTAAGTCGAAATAGAGTGAGCCTGAGCAATAGGAGACCTTTCTTGCTGTACACGTCATAATAGGCATGGGAACTGGCTTAACAACCCATCACCTAAGGGGGTGCACTACCGCGTGCAAGTGCACTATGGGCCCTAGTGCAGGAACTGGCTTAACAACCCATCACCTGAGGGGGTGAACTACTGCTTGCAACTTTTCAGCAGGCCCTTGGACTGGAAGTGGTTTATTAACCTGCCCCCCTGAGGGGTTGCACTAATGCTTGCAAATTTACAGTAGACCCCAGTGCAGGAACTGGCTTAACAGTGTACCACCTGAAGGGGGCACACTACTGCTTGCAACATTATAGTAGGCCTTGATGTGGAAGTGGCTTAACGACCCATCACCTGAGGGCATACACTACCACTTGCAACTTTACTGCAGGCGCTCACGCAGGAACTGGTTTAACGACCCCATCACCTGAGGGGGCACACTACAGATTGGAATCTTACAGTAGGCCCTGCTGTGAGAAGTGGTTTATCAATCTTCCACCTAAGGGAGCGCACTACTGCTTGCAACTTTACAGTATGCCCTTTCATGGGAAGTGGCTTAATAACCCGGCCCCACCGAGTGGGTGCACTACTGCTTGCAAGTTTACAGTAGGTCTCAGTGCAAGAACTGGCTTAACAACTTACCACTTGAGGGGCGCACTGCTGCTTGCAACATTAAAGTAGGCCCTTATGCGGCAGTGGCTTAATGACCCATCACCTGAGGGGGCGCGCTACCACTTGCAACTTTACTGCAGGCACTGGCGAAGGAACTGTTCTACGACCTATCACCCAAGGGGGGCAAACTACTGAATTGCAAGATTGGAATCTTACAGTAGGCCCTGCTGTGGGAAGTGGTTTAACAATCTTCCACCTAAGGGGGCGCACTACTGCTTGCAACTTTACTGCAGGCACTGCCACAGGAACTGGCTTAACAACCCATCGGCTAAGGGGACACACTACCGCTTACAACTTTATAATAGACCCCCATCATGGCACGTGGCTTAAGGGGGTGCACTACCGCTTGCAAGATTACAGTAAGCACTGGCGCTGGAACGGGCTTAACAACTTGCTACCTGAAGGGGGTGCTCTTTCAGTTACGGTTATACAGCATTACATACTTAGTAGGAAAAAACATCACTGAATCCTGTACATCTTTGGTTAAACATGAAATTGCTCATGATCAATCATTCTGCTTTGTTAGGCTGTGAACATCCCAGCGTAAAAAATCGTCCATCTTCCATTTTCCATCCATCTTCAGCCGTATTTACTGCTCTAGAAATTCCAGGCCAACCATATAGCTGGAATCTGATATTCTACATCTTAATCCCTCAGGTCTTATCGTGTAACTCTTATAGGATTCAAGTGCACCGCCACACATTGGGGCTAATGACCGCTATGTAGGCACAAGAGCGACCCACGAAAAACCGCGGCACGATTCCTGCATTTGGGAAACGACAGCTGGGGAGAGAAAGTTGGCTTGTGATTGGTGGCAGAGAGGCAGCGAGGAACTGTTCATACTTTAAACAAATAACAAATTAGGCCGATTGTCAGAGCCGGGTGCAGCGGGAGAGAGCACAGCGTGTCCTAGTTTGTAAGGTGATAGAAATAGCATGCGGGGGGATAAATTAGTGTGGTGTGGATGTAATTTGTCTCTCTCCTCTTGTGTTTGCTGCTCTGGGATTATATTTATACTCATGCATATGGAAATGAGACCTGCAAAAGACTCCTCTTTTCACAAGGAAACTGGCAGAGGAGAAAGCCAGATCTCCCGGGATCTCCGAGACGGGCACCCAGCTAAAAATGGCAATGCACATGAACCCTTATTGAGTTTAATTAATGGGGGCGCTATTATCCAAATAATGAAACAAAACTAGGAACTTTTAAATCCCAAATAAGCTCTTTTTATCTATTAGTATGATGCAAGCAGGATTCAAATACAGAAACGAGTAGGCTTTTTTTTTTTCTCTTTTTATTTAAATTCTGCAGAAAGAGTTAAAAACACAGTGTTGG
Organism: Lithobates pipiens; assembly: GCF_037356315.1. Taxonomy (NCBI): domain Eukaryota; kingdom Metazoa; phylum Chordata; class Amphibia; order Anura; family Ranidae; genus Lithobates; species Lithobates pipiens. The sequence goes on along the minus strand of NW_027507790.1, from coordinate 269,505,875 downwards.
CAGAACCATTCCATATGTCTTTTGTATCGCAATTTAAGCATTTTGCAGGTATTCTGCTACATTAGGATCGCAATTGTGTTTATAGAGCAATTTACCCAACTATCCACCCAGAGCCTCTGGTTTGTAGACTGGATACACCCTAAATATAGAGCCATTAATCCAACTGTACATCCTGAGCCTCTGGTTTATAGACTGTAAACATCATATAGTTCCAGTTATCCAACTGTCCATCCAGAGCCTCTGGTTTATAGACCAGATATATCCTAAATATAGAGCCATTTATCCAACTGTCCATCCAGAGCCTCTGGTTTATAGACCAGATATATCCTAAATATAGAGCCATTTATCCAACTGTCCATCCAGAGCCTCTGGTTTATAGACTAGATATATCCTAAATATAGAGCCATTTATCCAACTATCCACCCAGAGCCTCTGGTTTATAAACTAGATACATCCTAAATATAGAGCCATTTATCCAACTGTCCATCCAGAGCCTCTGGTTTATATACCAGATACATCCTAAATATAGAACGATTTAACTGTACATCCAAAGATGGTTCTGCCAACCCAGTGTATAGACCAAATACTTCCTAAATATAGAACCATTTGTCCAACTGTCCATCCAGAGCCTCTGGTATGTAGACCGGATACATCCTAAATATAGAACCATTTATCCAACTGTCTGTAGTGATATATTATATGTATAGTGGGTAGATGATTAATTTGTTATTATAAGTACTCTTCCGCAGCAACCCAATTCTTCCAGAGAGATGCACTTTATTGACTTCCAATACAGAACAAAGTCTTGTAACAGATGACAAAAACCAACAGAGTATAATCCGACCATGAATATTTTTCCTAGACCAGTGCCTTCATAACCACACACCCAGACAAGACCGACTGAATGCCAGCTTGAATGTCCTCTCAAGTACTGGTCTGACACGGGGGGGGTTCTGCTAGGTCAACCAAATGTTTCCCATGAATACCTCCCTCCAATCTTATTATCATCAATAAATACTTCTTCTATGGTCCTACATCTTCCTTAAGTTAAAACAATGTATCCAGTGAAATGTTCAATTAGCTTAACAGGCCGTACCTCACACACCTAGGTAGACTTGCATAAAATTAACACATCAAAGGGTCTTCAGCTGTCCCTTTGATATGTTAAAATACAGTTGGCTTGGACAACTCAACTGAATTTCTGGTCATTATGGTACTTTAATACAATATCCTACATGAATTGGCCAACATATTACAACACTGTCCATCCAGAGCCTCTGGTATGTAGACCGGATACATCCTAAATATAGAGCCATTTATCCAACTGTCCATCCAGAGCCTCTGGTATGTAGACCGGATACATCCTAAATATAGAGCCATTTATCCAACTGTCCATCCAGAGCCTCTGGTTTATAGACCAGATACATTCTAAATATAGAGTCATTGTACTCAGAGTCTCTAGTAAACCATATTGGGAAAGGTCTGAGGGGAAACGGGCAAAGTGACCTGGGGTGTGCCAAAGGTCACATGGTCAGTATGCCTAAAAGGGGGCATACCCAACTAGAAGTAAAAGAGAAGAAATAGCAAGAAAAAAGGGGAAGGGTGGGTGAGACATGAGAGAAACCGTCGACAGGCAAGGAGGATAGAGGGTGGGTTTAAATACATCCCGACTCCTCCTACAAAATCAGGCTGACCAGCGGTCAGCCTTCCATTTGTACTCAGAGTCTCTAGTAAACTGTATTAGGAAAGGTCTGAGGGGAAATGGGAAAAGGGACCTGGGGTGTGCCAAAGGTCGCGTGGTCAGTATGCCTAAAAGGGAGCAAAAATAAGACAGTAGGATGAACTAGCAAAATATTTAATTGAACGCAACCATATGTGAGCAGCCAAGCGCATGAAAGCCTGCGACATCTCAACATGTGGATCCAGGATGTATCTGGAAATGCATGCTGAATTCCACCTACCTAACTTCTCCACATCGTGAAACATGGACCCCTTGGTGAGAAGCAGCAAACACCGCACCTATCCTAAAAGAATGGGCAAACCTAGGTATGGTAGCAGGGTGTGGCGATGTTTCATGCACTGCGCTAGTGAAGAAGGGAGAACTAGGGAAAGGCAAAGTAGCCTTTTCCTGGGTACTTCTGCTGTTGCCACCCAGAGTCAGGTTAAGGACTGACCAGGCACCAGTTTGTGGAAAGCTTGAGCTGTGAGTGGCAAAAAGGCAATGAAAGGCAGTAGATATTGAATGTTTGTGACAATAGAACCTAGGACACCGAGACAGAAAAGCCTGGAAGGTATCCCAGGCTGTGTCAGCAGCCTTCCTAGGCTTAACTGACAATGACTTGTTGATCAAGCTTCATCTGTAGCAGGAAAAGCCGGGACGGTGTAGCACAGGCGTACGTGACTGGGACCTGCTGGAAATAAAGCGGGTAACTAAAACGGGACAGAGCATCTGCTGCTGTATTCTCTACCCCACCGATGAACCTATAGTGAATATAAAAATGGAACAGAAAGGGCAGCCAAATCCTCCTACATACAACAAAGAGTAAAGACCTGGATCTGCTTTAGAACAACACCTGAGGTAGACTGATTATTCGTGCAATCACAGGACCTACCATTCCCTTGCCGTCAGAAGGACGTGAGCACAGAGAAAAGTGATGTTAATTCCCGTAGATCAGCGGGACCCTGTTTGGAAACTTCGATGAGGAGGAAATCACCCAGATAGTGGAGGACTACATGACAGCATACTACATGGGAGAGTATCCAGCTGAGTGCCAGTGCGAAAGTATCCAATGGCAAACGGCTGCTTTAGGACCCAAAGGATAGTTTAGGAGCAAAATAACACAGACCCCTCCACCTGATCCCATGCCACTGCCTGAGTGACGGCTGAACCGGGAGGTTTCAAGGAGGCTGTGCTACCATGTTCAGAACCCCTAACCGGAGTCGTTTGGATGGAGGCAAAGTCTTTGATATCTGCTGCCTGTGACATGACCTATGCAAACGAGAACAACACTGACATAAACAAGAGTTAACCAAACGAACCCCAACCTACCCTAAGAAAAAGGAACATCTCTTACTTCCCTTACTGCTACTCATACAAAGGTGACCGTGAATAAATGACAAAGAAAACATTGTGCAGGACTGAAAATCTGTCCGTCTCCAGAAACTGACAAGGCCGAGTTACCTGAGGCATGTGAGGCAAATTAAAAAACGTAAACTCAGGCCTATGCAACCTGAAGACGTGTCAGACAAGTGACATGAGAAGTGCGAGGTCATGACATATGAATTCGTGATGAAAAACATGTGAGAAACGGATGAGGAGACTTGCCATTGCACCAGCCAATTAGAAACGATTATCTCAAACCCTTGGAACCCATGAACGTGATAAGTAACCCTGCAGTGGAGCGTTGCAGTGAGATCTAAACCTGTAGATATGAACCAGACTTGTGTATGAAATGACAATAAAAAGAAATGTACGTTGTGCCGGACTGAAAATGTACCAGTCTCAAGAAACTAGCCAAGCCGAGTTACCTGAGGCATATCAGGCAAATTAAAAAAGGAAACTCAGGCCTATACAACCTGAAGACGTATCAGGCAAGTGATATGAGTAGTGAGATGTCATGACGTATGAACTTGTGACGTGGTCATGTGAGAAATAGATGAGGAGACTTACCACTGCACAAGCCAATTAAGAACGACCAACTCAATCCGTGCGAACCTGAAAACGAGACAGGTAACTACAGTGGAGAATGCCATAATTTTACCGTGAAGATGTGAACTCAAAATGACGAAAACATGTGAATGGTACCCAGCAAAATAATGAAAATAACAACCATGAACTGAGTGGAAAAACACGCAACTGGGTGAGGAACATAAACTGTGTGAGAAATGTGAGCAGACTGAGAAAAGTAACCTGCGACAGGAATGTAAGCTGCGTGAAGGAACGTAAGTGAACAAGAACCACGAGTAGCGTGAGCAGCATGAGAACCGAGGCTGCATGAGAAACGCCAACTGCATGAGAAACGTAGGCTGCACGAGCACGTAAATTGTATGAGAAACGTGAGATACATGGGAAACCTGAGTAACACGGGAAAACATGAGAAACATGGGAAAACTTGAGTAATGTGGGAAAACTTGAGTAACATGGAAAAACGTGAGTAACACGGGAAAACATGAGTAACAAGGGAAAACCTGAGTAACAAGGGAAAAACGTGAGTGGCATGGAAAAACGTGAGTAACATGGGAAATGTGAGTAACAAGGGAAACGTGAGTAACATGGGAAAACGTGAGTAACAAGAGAAACGTGAGTAACAAGGAAAAAAACTTGAGTAACAAGGGAAAACGTGAGCAACATGAGAAAACGTAAGTAACATGGGAAAACGTGAGTAACATAGGAAAACGTGAGTAACATAGGAAAACGTGAGTAACAAGGGAAACATGAGTAACATGGGAAAAACGTGAGTAGCATGGAAAAACGTGAGTAACATGGGAAATGTGAGTAGCAAGGGAAAACGTGAGTAACATGGGAAAACATCAGTAACAAGAGAAACGTGAGTAACAAGGGAAACGTGAGTAACATGGGAAAACGTGAGTAACATGGGAAAACGTGAGTAACAAGGGAAACATGAGTAACATGGGAAAACATGAGTAACAAGGGAAACGTGAGTAACATGGGAAAACGTGAGTAACAAGGGAAACATGAGTAACATGGGAAAACGTGAGTAACAAGGGAAACATGAGTAACATGGGAAAACGTGAGTAACAAGGGAAACGTGAGTAACATGGGAAAACGTGAGTAACAAGAGAAACGTGAGTAACAAGGGAAAAAACTTGAGTAACAAGGGAAAACGTGAGCAACATGAGAAAACGTAAGTAACATGGGAAAACGTGAGTAACATAGGAAAACGTTAGTAACAAGGGAAACATGAGTAACATGGGAAAAATGTGAGTAGCATGGAAAAACGTGAGTAACATGGGAAATGTGAGTAACAAGGGAAAACGTGAGTAACATGGGAAAACGTGAGTAACATGGGAAAACATCAGTAACAAGAGAAACGTGAGTAACAAGGGAAACGTGAGTAACATGGGAAAACGTGAGTAACAAGGGAAACATGAGTAACATGGGAAAACATGAGTAACAAGGGAAACGTGAGTAGCATGGGAAAACGTGAGTAACAAGGGAAACATGAGTAACATGGGAAAACGTGAGTAACAAGGGAAACATGAGTAACATGGGAAAACGTGAGTAACAAGGGAAACGTGAGTAACATGGGAAAACGTGAGTAACAAGGGAAACATGAGTAACATGGGAAAACGTGAGTAACATGGAAAAATGTGATTACACATAACGGTGATACACAAGGAAGGGAAAGATCCGACTGCCTGTAGCAGCTACCGGCCGATATCGCTGTTAAATACAGACCTGAAAATCTACACGAAGATCTTGGCTACCCATCTATCCCGACACATTCAGAATGTGGTCCACTTAGACCAAGTGGGATTTGTTCCTACGAGGGAAGCCAGAGACAGCACCTCTAAGGTCCTGAACCTAATACATGTAGTAAGCTCCAGGGACACCCCCTGTGTTTTCTTGAACACCGACGCAGAAAAAGCGTTCAATAGAGTAAATTGGGAATTCATGTTCTCCGTCCTTAGACATATAGGACTAGGGGAGGTGATGATCAACAGAGTAACTAACATCTACTCGAGTCCAAATGCGCAGGTGAAGGCAAATGGAGTGCTCTCTGACCCCTTCCCAATTAGTAATGGCACAAGACAGGGCTGCCCCCTATCCCCCCTGCTATTCGCCCTTTCCCTTGAGCCCTTTCTGGCGACCATTAGGCTTAACCAGGATATCCAGGGTATACAGGTCGGGAAGACACACCATAAGATCTCCGCCTACGCGGATGACCTCCTCTTCTCTCTGCTGAATCCGGTGATATCTCTCCCTAATCTGCTTAAACAATTTGAGATATTTGGACGCCTGTCTAACTTGAAGATCAACTTCCTGAAATCGGAAGCAATCGGTATAGCCATCCCCTCTAGCACGATTCAGGCACTCCGAGCAAACTTCCGTTTTAAGTGGACGTCAACAGCGTTAACTTATTTGGGCACGAAATTATCAACTGATCTGTCCCACATCTACGAGTTAAATTTCCCTCCTTTGCTCATGGAAACTAAGATTTTACTGAGCAAATGGCAAACGAACTTACACTCATGGTTCGGGAGGTGCAATTTGTTAAAGATGTGCATCCCGACGAAATATCTCTACCTGTTCCAGGCGCTGCCGGTCGACATACTAAAGGTATTTTTCCAGCGGGTCCAGGCACTGTTTATGCATTTTATATGGGCCGGCAAGAAACCCTGTATCCCGCGATCACAATTATCGCTCCCAAAACAATACGGAGGGCTCGCAATCCCAGATATGCGGAGATACTATCTGGCAGTCCATCTGGGAAGGGTCATTGACTGGCAGTGCCCTGGTAATTTTAAAACTGTGGGTGCAGATCGAACAGAAACAATCCCCTATCCCTCTGAATAGAGCACTATGGTGCTGGGAGGGTTTTCCGCAATCCTTAAAAAAATCGCACCCTTTGATAGGGAACTCATTGAGAAAATGTAGGCAGGCTGTGTTGAGTGTACAGCAGACTCCCAAGACCTCACCCCTGACGCCAATTCTGGGTAACCCTAAATTCCCCCCGGGCATGACATCCATACACTTCCTGACCCTACGAGAATCCGACACTACCGCCGCATCTAATTTTGTCATAGGAAAAATGTGATTAACATGGAAAAACGTGAGTAACATGGGAAAACATGAGTAACAAGGGAAACGTGCGTAACATGTGAAAACTTGAGTAACATGTGAAAACTTGAGTAACATGGGAAAACATGAGTAACATGGAAAAACATGAGTAACATGGAAAAACGGGAGTTGGCCTGAGAAAAGAAAGTTGCGTGAAAATTGTATGAGAAACATAAAATGCACGAGAAACATAAATTGCACGAGAAACGTAAATTGCATGAGAAACATAAATAGTATGAGAAACATACATTGCACAAGAAACGTAAATTGCACGAGAAACATAAATTGCATGAGAAAACGTGAGTATCTACGAGATACGAAAGCTGCGCAAGAACAGATAGGGAGACTTGCCACTGAACAAGCTCATTAAAAACGATCACCTCAATCTGTTTGAAAACACCCATAGACGTGATGGGTAACCTGCAGGTATGGAACAGCACGTTTCTTAGAGATGGGGCTGATTCCCTTTTCTTTTTTTTTTCTTTCTTTTCATGGAACAAGTCTGCAGCCACAATTAGGGGAAGGGGCATGACAGATGGTGGCATGGTCTACCAAGAGCAAGCACACACACTCCCCCCACAAAACTCCACCGCAGAGAGTAACCAAAACAGCCCCCCCAACCCCCTCCAGACACCAAACCTGCAAGGACGAGATGATACCCCTAAGCAATGCCCCAAAAACATAACCTGTGAGTTAAGTGAACCCCGAATCGTAAGGTGGGAGGAAGCGTCTCCCGCTCTGCTGTGACCTGACCGAAGAGACCTCCCGCAATGTGGCCATCAGCAAGCGAAGCGTGCGACACTTGGAACACCTGTGGGCGCTCTGACGTCACAAACCGGAAGTAGTGCCTGTTCACGAGAGAAACTGTCGACAGGCAAGGAGGATAGAGGATGGGTTTAAATGCATCCGGACTCCTCAACCTCCTGCGGTCAGCCTTCCCTTGGCCTGCTGGAAGAACCTATATATTCGGGTAAGGTCAGTTGATCTATGTTCTGTGCCACCTGGATGGTTGTCTGGGTGGTAGGGTGCCCACGTGTCCCAGATTGCCCGGGATTGTCCTTTAATTTATATCTGTGTCCCATGTCAGCGCCTAGAGGCGATTCAGTTCGCATTGTGCGCTATACAAGTATTTCATTCATTCATTCATTCATGTCCCGGGCACCTTCATTCCGGGACAATACAATGTCCCGGAATGAACTAAGGACACACAGCCGCGGCAATAAACATTGCCTAGCAACAGCGCTCTTAGTCCACCCACCTCCGCCTCCGGCCGCAGCAGCAGGGAGAGCGAGAGAGCAGCCAGAGAGCGTCTTCTGTATCTCCTCCTCCTGAGTTCTGAGGGTGGCTTCTTACTGTTGCTGACCCGCCCACCACCTGTAGCACAGAGCCTTGGAGCACTTTCTTTGGCTACTGTGATAGGTGACTGATAGGTCACGCTGGTGGTGGGCGGGGACAGAAGTCCTCCAACGGCGACGGCCACTGCCGTTCCATCCTCAAAGGGGAGATCCGCACAATGCTCCATCCAGCATGCCTGCCTGGACAAGCTTGTGACACTCACCGGGAAGCCGCTGACTGTGAGCCCCCCCCCTGGACCCTCCAAGTGAGTGAGCTGAACACTGTCTGTAGCTAACCAGACCCTGACCCCCCTCTCTGCCCTCCTTCCTCTCTCTCTCCCTGCCCTCCCTCTGTCTCCCTCTGCCCCCCCTCTGTCTCCCTGTCCCCCCTCTCCCTGTCCCCCTCTCTCTCCCTGTCCCCCTCTCTATCCCTGCCCCCTATCTCTCCCTGTCCCCCCTCTGTCTCCCTGTCCCCCCTCTCTCTGCCTGTCCCCCCTCTCTCTGCCTGTCTCCCCTCCCTCTCTCTGTCACTGTCACTCTCCCCCCTCTCCCTGTCCCCCCTCTGTCTCCCTGTCCCCTCTCTCCCTGTCGCCCCTCTGTCTCCCTGTCCCCCTCTCTCTGCCTGTCCCCCCTCTCTCTGCCTGCCCCCCTTCTCTCTCCCTGCCCCCCTCTCCGTGTCCCCTCTCCGTCTCCCTGTCCCCCCTCTGTCTCCCTGTCCCCTCTCTCTCTCTCCCCCCCCTCTCTCTCCCTGTCCCCCCTCTGTCTCCCCGTCCCCTCTCTCTCTTTCCCCCCCTCTCTCTCTCTCTCCCTGTCCCACCTCTCTCTCCCTGTCCCCCCTCTCTCTCCCTGTCCCACCTCTCTCTCCCTGTCCCCCCTCCCTCTCCCTGTCCCTCCTGCCCCCTCTCTCTCTCCCTGCCCTCTCTCTGGCAGCAGGTGACAAGTGACACGCTTCATCTGGTGGCAGGTGATTGTGGCAAGTGACACGTGTTATCTGGTGGCAAGCAACGGTGGCAAGTGACAAGCGGCCTCTGGTGGCAGGAGACAGTGGCAAGTGGCATCTGGTGGCAGGAGACAGTGGCAAGTGGCATCTGGTGGCAGGAGACAGTGGCAAGTGACAAGCAGCATCTGGTGGCAAATGGCAAGCTCAGGGTTCCCTCTGCGTTATGGTGAGTTGAACTATTTCATTTTATATTACAATGTAGTAATAGAAATAATGTGAAGGTGAAGCTTGAGAAGTATCTGAAGTGCCAAACTAGGGACCCAGCAGGGAAGCGTGGGTGGCGCTTGAGAGGATACCACCGCCAACCTTGGAGGAGCTTAAGGGATTCAGAGTCAGTGAATCAGAGGGTCTAGTGAGAGACGGGGAGCTCAGTGTTGAAGAACTACAAGAGGTACTGTAGTTGTAGTGGAGCTGAAAGGACTGTTACGTTTGAGTTAAGAACTGTTGTAGACTGTTGCCATAGGAGACAGCATTCTAAGGTGCAGATGTGGCTCCTTGCTGGGGCCTTTCCCTGAACGGCTGTCCTCCTATTGAAGTCTCAGAGTATGCCAATTGAATTTGCAACTATCTAAGGGTGTGCTGGCCCTAACCCTCTTTCCCCTCAAAAATACAAAAAGGACTGTTAAGAGAAATAAAACCTCTTTTGCATCCAAGAAGTGTCTGGCGCCCAATAACTTTGTCCACATTGCACCAACTATGCCTCACAACCCACCACATACAGAAGGATGTCAGCTGTCTTTGACTTAGAAAGTTCTCATTAGACTGGACAAGGCCAGAGACCTCTGCGCCCCGAGCCCACCCTTTTTTAAAACCTATAAGCCCTTGTACAGACGGTCGGACATTTCGACAACCAAATCCGTCGGATTTTGTCCATCGGATCTTGTCCGAAACTGTTGCATACACACGGTCGGACAAAGTTGTCGATAAATCCGATCTTTCAGAACGTGATGACGTAATTTCGTTACGATGGGACTACGTTCATGCTAGTAGCCAATAGCTTTTATGTAGGAATTTGATCTGATTGGAATTCGGAATTCTCTACCCATGATTGGAGTATGTCCTATCGGACCAGTTTGTCTGAAAATATTTCCAGCGGAACCAGCTTGGCAGGGGAGGTTGGGACAGTACCTGGAAGAAGTAGGATTACGGGATTTATGGAGAACTGGGAACCCGGGAGTTCGGCAGTATAGTTGCTACTCGTCCACACATACTACGTTATCCAGGATTGATATGATACTGGGGAATGACCTGGCCTTACAAATGGTGGAAAAGGTTGAATATCAGCCCAGGGGGATTTCAGATCATTCCCCAGTGACAGCAGTATTAAAAATGAGAGAACGTAAGGTACAGAGGTTGTGGAAAGTGAACCCGCTCTGGTTAGAACTGATAAAAAAAGAGACAGAAGAACGCCCTGAGAGAATACAGTGGGAATTAAAAGAATTTCTAAAAAATAACCGGGGTACAGTAACATCGGGGATCCTGTGGGATACTCTGAAAGCTTTCCTAAGGGGCCTTATGATCCAATCAATAGCAAAAATAAACAGAAAATCTAGGGAACAGGAGGTACAAATAGGGAGAGAAGTGTTAGAGGCTGAAAGAGATTTTATTAGTGACCCCACGCAGGGCAAAGAAAAAATCTGGTTAGATAAACAAGAAGAACTTAGGTTATTAACCCTAAAGAAAGCAGAGATTCAGCATATGTTCCAACGCCAAGCCTCCTTCGCGGAAGGGGAAAGCGTGGGAAAAATGTTGGCACAACTGGTGAAGAATAACTCGGGTCCTTCCTCAATCTCGGCGATTAGGATATCTGAGGGAAAGGTTATAACAGAAACGGGGAGTATTTGCCAAGCATTTGAAGGATATTATAAAAACCTATATACTGCACAAAAAGTGGGGATGGATGAGCAAATGGAAGCATTTTTAGGTCAATTAGAGGTACCATGTTTGAAACAAGAAGAAAGAGAGGAACTGGAAGCCCCAATAACTTTGAAAGAACTTCAGGAAGCAGTTGCGAGTATGCCAAATCAGAAATCGCCTGGGCCGGATGGACTACCGATTGAAGTCTATAAAAACTTTGGCGAGATACTGATTCCTGAACTCCTGGAGATGTTAAGAGGAGCATATGGGGAGGGTAAATTGCCTCCATCAATGATGGAGGCGGTTATAACCCTGTTGTACAAAGAAGGGAAGGACGCCTTAGATGTTGCAGCGTATAGGCCAATCTCTCTCCTGTGTACCGATACAAAGATACTGGCCAAGGTATTAGCGACTAGGCTTAATCGAGTCATAGCAAGATTGGTCCATATGGACCAAACAGGGTTTATAGCCAACAGGTCAACGAGTATAAATATTAGAAGAGCCTTTTTGAATTTGCAGGTCCCAATGGATAACGATACTCCGGGTGCAGTGGTGGCATTGGATGTAAGGAAAGCATTTGATAGCGTAGAATGGGGATATATATGGAAAGTTTTGGAGAAATTTGGCCTGGGTCCTTCCTTTATAGGATGGATTAGGATGCTATATGACAAACCTAGTGCGAGACTAAAAATTAATAATGAGTTATCCGGGAAAATAGAGTTGGGGAGAGGGACGAGGCAGGGGTGCCCATTATCACCCCTGCTCTTTGCATTGGCCATAGAGCCCCTGGCATGTGCAATTAGAGCAAACCGGGATATTGTCGGTTTTGTAAGAAAAACTGGAGAGGAAAAAATCTCACTTTATGCAGACGATATCCTATTGTTCTTAGGGGATATGAGATACTCACTACCAAGGGCAATGGGACTGGTGCAAGGGTTTGGAGGCTTCACTGGGCTGGAGATAAATTGGGAAAAATCGGAATGTCTCCCTTTGGACCCAATTGGTCAGCAAACGGCCCTGGGAACCCCCCAAATGCCAATAGTGGATAAGTTGAAATATCTGGGAGTAACCTTGTCAAGGGATCCTAGGCAATATATAAGTCATAACTTAGTCCCATTATTGGCTAAGTTTAAACAAAAAATTGCTATATGGAAACGAATGCCTCTCTCGGTCGCTGGCAGATGCAATCTGATAAAAATGATATGGATGCCCCAACTTTTATACATATTACACAATGCCCCAATATGGATTAACAAAAGCTGGTTTGATAAAATCGAGATGCTGTTTAGGGAGCTAATATGGAGGGGAGGACAGGCTAGATTGAGATTGCGGATGCTTCAGCTACCGGGAGAGGAAGGAGGATTCGCGGTCCCTTACCCGGAGTGCTATTTTTGGGCGTCCCAATTACAACAGCTAGGGGGGATCGATGAGAAGAACGGAGGAACCCCAAATGGGAGATTAGTATTAACAGGCTCCCCACATAGTACCCTGATTGAGACCCTGGAAGCGGACTCATTCCAGTGTAGATGCCCTACAGTAAAAATGATGTTAAAGCTATGGGGTACAGTTAAAAAAAAAATGGGATATAGTGAAATAACAAAGTATACGCCTCTATGGAACAATAAGAAGCTACAGGAAATATGGCGGGTTGGAAAAATTGCAGATTGGGAAAAATGTGGCATTGTAAGGCTAAGCCATTTATATGGCGGCAGGGGTATTAAATCCTTCGACCAGCTGCAAAGAGAATTTAAGATATCACAAAATTCATTCTATGCCTATATACAAGTGAGGCATGCTTTAAGGACCCAGTTTGGAAACCTGTTATTAACATGGGAGGAAATGCCCTTGCTATACCCAGTAGCACAAGCAGGACCCACTAAAGGATTAATATCTAAATTCTATGCCCAGCTGGGTGAACAGATTAATAGTGAGAGGAAAGGGAGGGTTGAGAAAGGGAAATGGGAGCAAGACCTAGGTAATATAACACGAGTACAGTGGAAAAATATCCTAGCGGCATGCCCAAAGGTCTCGGTCTCTCCTCCTCAGAGGATTTCCCATTTAATGGTAATTAATAGAGCATACTATACTCCCCAGAATTTATTTAAATTTGGTAAGAGAACAGATGACTTTTGCCCCAGGTGTGGGGGGTCAGGGAATTTAATGCACATGCTTTGGAAATGTCCCAAATTATTTAGATACTGGGAAGGAGTGGTAAAGATAATAAGTAGGGTCTTTGGGACGGTAATAGAGTTAAATCCCATAGTGTGCATTTTAGGTTACAGAGAGGAGGAAGTAGAAAGGAAGGGAACAACAACTGCAATCCTCAGATGTTTATTTCAAGCTAGAAGGATGATAGCTAGGAGATGGCAATCAAAGCTACCCCCTACAGTAGAGGATTGGACAAGGGCGGTAAATGACTATCTATGTAAGGAGAGGGCAGTATATGCAAAACGAAATAACTTAAAGGAGTTTAATAGGAACTGGCGAGAGTGGATAGAAGTGATGCATACCCCAGTTTAAACCATGATAGGAAAGGGAAGAGGGGAGGGGGAGGGGGGATGGGTAATGGGAAGGAGTAGGGTAGGGTACATTAAAGGTTCGGGAATCATTATAACACAATTATGCTATACTGTAGGATAAAAGCACCAATATATATATAAGAGGGGAGGGGAGGGGGGGCGGGGTTGATAGAAAGGATGGGAGGGAGGGGTGGGGTTATAACAATAGGAAAAACGTAGGAATTGCAAAAATAGTGATGGTAGGAGAAGGGGGGATATGGTACTGTTTAGATAATGTGCTTTTTTTTTTGCTAATTATATGTGATGTATGGATGTATCTTCATGTCCCCCTTCCCTTCCTAGAACTCTAAAACTCAGATCTCGGAAGGGAAGAAAGAGGTATTTGAACCCTGGTAATGTTATTTTAAAATGTGGTCTGTATAAATGTGAAAATTTAATAAAGATTAATAATTAAAAAAAAAAAAAAAAGAAAATATTTCCAGCAAGTTTGAAAATTTGGTCCGATGGATATTCCGACGAAAACAGTCCGATGCATACCACACACAGTCGGAATATCCGACAACATGGTCCGATAGGACACATTCCGACGGATTCTCCGACCGTGTGTACAAGGGCTTAGAGCCTCTGGCTCTAATCATGTGCTTAAAAAAAACACCCCCACATTGGAATCCACGTGTCGGTGCCATGCATGTAGATTAGAGGGCCGGTTGCATGGATAGGGGTGGCAGCACCTGTGCGCCGCTAATGAATGGGCCACCACTGATGGTAAGACTGTCATCTCTCACAAAAGCAGCAGCCCAGCATATGGACATGCTCCCAGGACTGGCGCTACCACTAGGCAAACTATTCAGCCACCTAGGGCGCACTGGCCATGGCCAGTAGCGTAGCGTGTAGGGGTAGCCATCGCATTACTCTACTGTCACTCCCTCATCCCCAGGGGATGTCACCTCTGGAGCTGCAGTACCTCTCCCTCACACACCGGTGCAGATAGTGGAAGTGAGCTGAGATCCTGGCACCGGACAAGTTTATGCACTGGCTCTGTTGTCTGGTGATTGGTACATCCCATACGTGCCTGACTTCGGCCTTTCTGGAGTCACCTCCGGCTATCCGGCTCCGGAATCTCTGAACTCCTGGGCCTCAACCTGAACCCAAACTCCAACCTTGAACCTCCGGAGGACATGCGACCCCCTCTTTTTTGAGAGACTTCCTTCTGTGACCACTCAAATTAACCATTGGTCAGTTCTCTCACATGGGGTTTCCTGCCACTCAGGTCTCAGCCCATCCCCTCTGTCCAGCACACCTACCGTCCAGCAGAGGAGGCAATCCTGAGCCCAAGTGTAAGCGGCCACCCCCCCACCCCCCTTGTCCTGACACTCCCAACACTGAATCCACAAAAAGGCCCAGCAAAAAGACATGGCCCTGGACAAATTTACCTGTCTGTACACCCTACGCCAGCCTTTCCCAACCTTTTCAACACAGAGGAAACCTTGAAATAGTCTTGCGGTCTCAGGGAACCCCTGCTAAAAATTTGAAGTCTACAACACATGATACATTAGTGTGATGGTCAGTGGGAAAAATGGTCCTTACACTTGTAGTCATTGGGAAGAATTACCTCCTTACAGATAGTTAAAAAGATCAATTGTGCCAGTGGGAACTTATCTGAGAGGCAGAAATGGCCCAATGCTGAAGGAACCCCTAGCAACCTCTGGAGGAACCCTGGTTGAGAATCACTGCCCTACGCTATCAAAAACACCACTAAGCACCTACCAAAAAGTAGAGGGCGCTACATACGTATATGCTGTCATGCTGTGTCAGGAAAGAGGAACATTTTTTACTTACCTGACGGTAATTTTCCTTTCCTGATGTAAAGCATGACAGCATACAGGTCCCTCCCCAAAGGGCTTCGCAGTGATCCTAAGTTATGAGAATGCTGCCTGCAGGGAGGAGACTTACTTATATAGTATAGCCGGTCCTGGAATAGGGCAACCTACCTACCCACACATATATGCTGTCATACTTTGCATCAGGAAAGGAAAATGACCATCACATAAGTATACAATTTTCCTCTTTCAATAAGCTAAAAAAAAAATGTAAAGAAAAAATTAATCAAGCCTCAAATCCACACAAAAACATCTCTAAAGATGTTCAAACACCTGAAAAATGACCAAAGATGCTCAGCTCAAGAATGAATGAGGTCTAAATGGATCATACCAGTTTGTAGAAACTTTAACAGACTTAGTAGAGGAACAGAAGGAAACATGTGGACTTGATCAGAGAGTAGGGATGAGCCGAACACCCCCTGGTTCGGTTCGCACCAGAACTTTCGAACGGACCGCAAATTTGTGCAAACTTTAGAACCCCATTGAAGTCTATGGGACTCGAACGTTCGAAATAAAAAGTGCTAATTTTAATGGCTAATATGCAAGATGTTGTCCTAAAAAGGGTTTGGGGACCTGACTCCTGCCCCAGGGGACATGGGTCAATGCCTAAAATGTTTTTAAAAATGGCAGTTTTTTTCGGGAGCACTGATTTTAATGATGATTAAAGTGAAAAAAAAAGTAAAATATTCCTTTAAATATCGTGCCTGGGGGGTGTCTGTAGTATACCTGTGAAGTGCCACGTGTTTCCCGTGTTTAGAGCAGTCCCTGCACAAAATGACTTCTAACAGAAAAAAGTAATTTAAAACTGCGTGCGGTTTTAATTTAATATCTGGTTCCGGCAATATGGATGAAAATCATTGAGAAAAATGGCATGGGTAGCCCCCCCCTGCTCATTACCAGCCCCTTTGGGTCTTCTACGGATATTAAGGGGAACCCCATACCCATATTAAAAAAAGGAAAGACGTGGGGCCCTCAGGCCCTATATACTCAGAACAGCAGTATACAGGCGGTGCAAACAAGACAGGGACTGTGTAGGTTTGTTGTGTTAAGTAAAATCTGATTGTAATTTTGAACTGGTACATTTTTAAAGTGTAGCTTCAGTCAAAAAATCAATTTTTAAGCTTTTTGGAAAACATAGGGAAGGGTTATCACCCCTGTATAATTTGTTTTGTCGTCCATCTTTTTTCATCTCACTTGCTGTTGTCTCCTTCCGTTTGCAAGTAGGAGACGTTTGTAAGTTGGATGTTTGAAAGTAGGGGCCTGCCCTATATGCTCTGCAGAAATGGCGGAACAAGGTGTTGGTGTTGCCACAACATTGTAAGCCCTCAAAGTGACTCTTGGTGGGCGCTGGAGCGCCCTGCTGTGAACGATTATATCAAGAATTGTAAATACATGCCATTGTTGAACAGTGGTAGAAAAATTGGACCTTTGGTGGTTGTGGTGCTGGTGCCACAACACTATAAGTCCTCACAGTTACTCTCGGTGGGCACAGGAATGGGCCCTGCTGTGAAATATTATATCAAGAATTGTAATTACATGCCCCTGTCAAACAGGGGCTGAAAAATTGGGCCTTAGGCACTGGTGTTGGTGCCACGACACTGCAACCTCTCCCATATACACTAGTTGTAGTGCAGGAATG
This sequence comes from Lithobates pipiens, assembly GCF_037356315.1. NCBI lineage: Eukaryota > Metazoa > Chordata > Amphibia > Anura > Ranidae > Lithobates > Lithobates pipiens. Next base: position 269,488,844 of record NW_027507790.1, on the reverse strand, counting down.
AGCCCTGCTGAAAAGCATTGCATCAAAAATTGTAATTAAACGCCCCTGTTAAACAGGGGCTGAAAAATTGGGCCTTAGGCACTGGTGCTGGTGCCACGACACTGCAACCTCTCCCATATACTCTAGTTGTGGTGCAGGAATGAGCCCTGCTGCAAAGCATTGCATAAAAAATTGTAATTAAACGCCCCTGTTAAACAGGCGCTGAAAAATTGGGCCTTAGGCACTGGTGCTGGTGCCACGGCACTGTAACCTCTGCCATATACTCTAGTTGTAGTGCAGGAATGAGCCCTGCTGCAAAGCATTGCATCAAAAATTGTAATTACATGCCCCTGTTAAACAGGGGCTGAAAAATTGGGCCTTTGGCACTGGTGCTGGTGCCATGACACTGCAACCTCTCCCATATACTCTAGTTGTAGTGCAGGAATGAGCCCTGCTGCAAAGTATTGCATCAAAAATTGTAATTACATGCCCCTGTTAAACAGGGGCTGAAAAATTGGGCCTTAGGCACTGGTGCTGGTGCCATGACACTGCAACCTTTCCCATATACTCTAATTGTAGTGCAGGAATGAGCCCTGCTGCAAAGCATTGCATCAAAAATTGTAATTAAACGCCCCTGTTAAACAGGGGCAGAAAAATTGGGCTGGTGGCATCACCCAGAACCAAAAATGTTTTTCCAAGATATCAGCGGAGGAGGAAGAGGATAGACAATCAACATAACAGGGCAGTCACTCAGCATCAGCATAGGCAGTCTTGAAGGGATGTGATATTTAAAAAAAAAAATATTCGGTTACATCAGCTTCAGGTGCTTGGTAGCTGTGGGTGATCCAAGACTGATTCATCTTTATGAAGGTCAGTCGATCAACCGAGTCAACCTGTGATCAGTAACAAAGCCACCAGCAGCACTGAAGTTGCGTTCCGAAAGAACGCGGGGTGCAGGACAGGCCAGTAGCTCAATTGCATACTGTGCAAGCTCTGGCCAGTGATCCATCCTCAAGACCCAGTAAGCCAGAGGATTTTCGGTGGGAAAGGTGTCCAAGTCTGACCTTGCTCCTAGGCATTCCATGTAAATCAGAAGCTGGCGATGGTTGCTCGAACCGATCATACCTTGGGGCTGCGGACTAAAAAATTGTCTGGACACATCGGTCAGACGGCCACCTTCTCCACCGGTCCTTCTGACCGATGCCTCAGCAACACGTTGTCAAGGCCCAGGAGTTTGTAACCTCCCAGTCTCTGGGAACGCATTGCACAGACGTTTCTGCAAGGCCTCCCGGAGATGTCTCATCCTCTGCTCCCTCTGCGACGGCAAGATAAGGTCGGCAACCTTACCCTTGTACCGTGGATCAAGGAGAGTGGCCAGCCAGTAATGGTCCCTCTCCTTGATCCGAAGAATACGAGGATCCTTTCGCAGGCTTTGCAGGATCAGGGAGGCCATGCAGCGTAGGTTAGCTGAGGCAATCGGTCCGGAGTCCTCTGGGTCACTAAGGTCAACATGATCCGCAGCTACCTCTTCCCAGCCACGTACAAGTCCACGGGTTTCCTGGGACTGTAAATCATCCCTACAAGACTGCTGATGCTGAGTGCCAGCCTCCACCTCCATGCTGACACAATCATCCTCCTCCTCCTCCTCCTCCTCCTCCTCCTCCTCCTCTTCCTGTGTGATGGGTGGGACAGCAGGAACACTGTCTGGATAAAAGGGGCTTTGAGAGGCAAGGAAGTCCTCCTCTTCCTGCCTCTGTTCTGCCTCAAGTGCTCTGTCCATTATTCCACGCAGCGTATGCTCCAAGAGGTGGACAAGAGGTACAGTGTCACTGATGCATGCACTGTCACTGCTCACCATCCTTGTGGCCTCCTCAAACGGTGACAGGACAGTGCATGCATCCCTGATCATGCCCCACTGGCGTGGTGAGAAAAAACCGAGCTCCCCTGACCCTGTCTTGGTGCCGTATTTGCACAGGTACTCATTGATGGCCCTCTACTGCATGTGCAGCTGCTGAAGCATGGCCAACATTGAGTTCCACCTGGTGGGCATGTCACATATAAGGCGGTTCTTGGGCAGGTTTAACTCCTTTTGCAGCTCAGTCAGCCGAGCACAGGCTGTAAATGATCGGCGGAAATGTACACAGACTTTCCTGGCCCAAGAACCGCTGCACCACCAGGTTAAGGACGTGAGCCACACAGGGCACATGGGTCAGTTGTCCCCAACGGAGGGCGGAGAGGAGGCTGGTGCCATTGCTGCAAACCCCCAATCCTGGCTTAAGCTGGCGTGGCGTCAACCACTTCTCGACCTGCCTCTGCAGAGCTGACAAAATATCTGCCCCAGTGTGGCTCCTGTCCCCCAAACAAACCAGCGCAAGCACGGTATGGCATCTTTTTGCCTGTGTACTTGCGTAGCCCCTTGAACGCCTGCGGAGCACCACTGGTTCCGAGGACAAAGCACTGGAAGAGGCCATGGAGGAAGAAGAAGAGGAGGGGCTGGAGGAGAGAGGTGTGTCACAACCAGTAGTAGCATTTTGGAGGCGTGGTGGCAGAACAACCTCCAACACTACTGCACCTTGTCCTGCATCCTTCCCAGCTGCCAGAAGAGTGACCCAATGGGCCGTGAAAGACAGGTAACGTCCCTGCCCATGCCTGCTGGACCATGAGTCAGCGGTAATATGCACCTTACCGCTGACCGCCCTGTCCAGCGAGGCAAGGACATTCCACATGCCGGTAGAGAGCCGGAATCGCCTTCTGTGAGAAAAAGTGGCGTTTGGGGACCTGCCACTGAGGAACAGCACATTGCACAAACTCACGGAAGGGGGCCGAGTCTACCAACTGAAAAGGCAGCAGTTGAAGTGCTAGCAATTTAGCCAAGCTAGCATTCAATCGCTGGGCATGTGGATGGCTGGGAGTGAACTTCTTTTGACGGTTCAGCAGCTGGGCTCGCTTGCCAACGAGCTGCATGGCAGGTCAACATATGTCTGGTCAAGGATGGGGTGCCCAAGCGGCTGATGTTTTGGCCACACGAGATAAGCTTGAGACATATGTTGCAAATAGCAGCGGTGCGATCTGATGCACTCGTCTCAAAAAAGGCCCCCACCAAAGATTTTTTAGACTAACGCGCAGAGGCAGCGCTCTGCACAGGCGGAGCTCTGTGGTGTGATTCAGTCGGTGTGCTGCCCCTAAGCTGGCTCGTTGCAGAGATGCCTCCTCCTCCTCCTCCTCTCTTCTACCAGGCACCCACGTGGAGTCAGTGCCCTCATCATCCCCTCCCTCTTCATTGCTCGAGCAAACCTGGCAGTATGCTGCAGCTTGTGGAACATGACTGCCAGATTGCTGTCCTTCTTGAGCATCCCCTCTCTCTGTGCTCACGCTACTGCCTTCCTCTAGCTGAGTATCATCATCAGAGCCTACAAAACACTGGGCATCCTCCTGGAGCATGTACCCAACACTGTGCTCAAAGAGTTCAGGGGACTCCTCAGGAGGACGTGGTGGGTCTAGGGAAGGAGTCACTGATGATGACATTGAGACGAGGGAAGAGGATGCGTTGGCAGCTGCTTTGCTAGTACCCTGAGCCTGGGTGAGAGAGGATGAGGAGGATGAAGAGGGCTTGGTCATCCACTCTACCAAGTCTTTGGCATGATGCGGCTCAACACGTCCAGCTGCCGAAAATAAGGACAAGCGTATCCCATGGCCACGTGCTGATGACGATGCACCGCGTCCACGACCAGCACTGTTGTCTCTAGACACAGAGCCTGCTTTCCCTCTTTTATCGGCTCGTGCCTGTCTGCCTCTCTTTGTTGGCCTTCCAGACATGGTAATGGCCTGAAGGGAGATGGGAAAACAAATGGGTAGTGTATATTGTGCTGGAGGCACACAACACCCACTAACTCCTGCAGATGCCTTTATTATAGAACAACAGGAATTAAAGTGTAGATACCGGTGTATACTGTGCTGTGCTGGAGGCACACAACACCAACTAACTCCTGCAGATGGCAGATGGCTCAATTAGAGAAGAGCAAAATAGGTAGATACAGGTGTATACTGCGCTCAGGGCACACAGACAACACCCAGAAACTCCTGCAGATGGCTGATAGCTCAATTACAGAAGAGCAATATAGCTATATAGGTGGATTATGGTGTACACTGTGCTCAGGGCACACAGACAACACCCACAAACTCCTGCAGCTGTCTGAAAGCTCAATTACAGAAGAGCAATATAGCTATATAGGTGGATAATGGTGTATACTGCGCTCAGGGCACACAGACAACACCCACAAATTCCTGCAGCTGGCTGAAAGCTCAATTACAGAAGAGCAAGAGCGCTAAATCGGTGGATAACGGACGGTGTATAATGCGTTGAAGGTACACAGAGAACACCCACTAACTCCTGCAGACGCCAACACACTACACAAGGCCGCCGCGCTGGCGGCCTTATATAGTGTGGGGCGTGTACTACATAGCCTGAGCTATGATTGAAAGAATGACACAGTATTAATATTTACCGTATTTATGGGTGTACAACACACACTTTTTTCCCCTTAAAATCAGGGGGAAATCGCAGGTGCGTGTTATACGCCGATCCCTGCTGTCTGAGGGGAAGAGGAGCGCCGTCGACATAGACTGAGCCAAGCCGAGTGTACTGTGTACTCGGCTAGGCTCAGCTCCGTTCGGCTCCGCTTGCAGTCACACCCAGTTCTGCCCCCTAGCATTTATGTCCCACTATTGGACCGGCGTTGTGTCCATCATAGGAGCCCGGCCAAGGGGCGGGATTGGGCGAGACTGTGAGAGGAGCCGAATACAGTCGAGTACACAGGACATCCGGCTATATCTCGGCGGCAACATTTAAAAACGGCTGGCTGCAGATGGACACTTGGGACAGGCTGGCTGCAGATGGACACTTGGGACAGGCTGAAAGCAGATGGACACTTGGGACAGGCTGAAAGCAGATGGACACTTGGGACAGGTTGATTGCAGATGGACACTTGGGACAGGCTGACTGCATATGGAAACTTGGGACAAGCTGGCTGCAGATGGACACTTGGGACAGGCTGGCTGCAGATGGACACTTGGGACAGGCTGGCTGCAGATGGACACTTGGGACAGGCTGACTGCAGATGGACACTTGGGACAGGCTGACTGCAGATGGACACTTGGGGCAGGTTGGCTGAAGATGGACACTTGGGATAGGCTGGCTGCAGATGGACACTTGGGACAGGCTAACTGCAGATAGACACTTGGGACAGGCTGGCTGCAGATGGATACATTGGGGCAGTCTGACTGCAGATGGACACTGATCATTCTGAAATGATGGGCAAGGCTGCAGATGGACACTGATCATTCTGCAATGATGGACAAGGCTGCAGATGGACACTGATAAGGCTGCATTGATAGGCATTTAAAATGTAAGTTTTGTTCCTTAAACTTTCCTCCTAAAAGTTTTTTCCTTAAACTTCCCTCCTACACTTGGGGTGCGTGTTATACGCCGATAAATACGGTACTTAGTATAGTCAGAATAAAACTGGTTCACTATGTTGGCATGCTGTCCCATAGCAGATAATAAGCTGCTATGGTGCCCTAAAGCATGGTGGGGGGGGGGGGGGGGGGGTTGGGCAGCAATTTTTGGCTACAGTTTGGCTACGCAGGAATCAAAAGCAAATACTTTTGGAGGAAACGAATGGGTCCATGTGATTTGGGGGCTTAGCAACCTCTACACCAGCCATTCTCAGCCAAGGTTCTGTGGAACCCTGGTGTTCCTCCACAGGTTGCTGGAGGTTCCTTGAGCTTCTGGCTTATTGACCTCCCATCTGATGTCGTCTGCATTGTTCAAGAGCCAATGCCACTTGACAGAATGGCACCAATTGTCTTTTTAGCTGCCCATAAGGGTGGCATTTTGTCTTGCCAATGTAACGGCGGAAGTCTTCCCATCGGCCACCAATGCTAAGAAGCAACTTTGCCTCTGATACCCCAATAAATTGGTCTTAAGTGTTCCCCAAGACCTGAAACGTATTTTAAGGGTTTACATGGGGTAAAACAGTTGAGAAAGACTGCTCTACACTATTACTATGAAAGTAATTTGTATTATCACATGTGCAATTGCCTTTGAGAAGGAGATGAAAAGATAGGAGGCCCCCGTAATGGTTTTGCTCCGGTGCTCCATCACATGCAGTCACAGCCCTGAACCTGATAGTACTTTTATGAATGCTTTCTCTGCCACACAATATTTTCCCCATCTGTTAAAAAAAAAAAAAAAAAATCCACCTTATCTAGAATTTCTCAGGTCTGTTTCCTGTTTGCCGCCTGCCTGACAATGAGAAAAAAAAATAAAAAAACGCTTGTATGGCGAAGCTGAGAAAAACAAGCAGTAGCTCTTGAACTTTGACCGTGGTGTCAATGCAACGCATATGGAGTGTCATTACTTGTCAGACATGTTTCCTGGTAATATATGCTTTCCTTCATCGTTTGACATGAAATCACATGACAACCAGACTGGAATTTCTCCATCTCCTCATTGTGGAGAATTTCTTTTTGCTTAAACCCGATTTCCAGCTCATCAGATGCAGAATAGGAAAGAGTCAAAAGGGGTAAAGAGCAGCTGCACCTCACTTATTATTCTTATTATACAAAATGTATATAGTGCCAACAGTTTACACAGTGCTTTATAACAGAAGGGCGGGTGGCAGGGCGTCTTTAATTTTGATTGGGCCCTGGGCAAACATTTTCTTGCCCCCCCCCCATTCTGAGACATACAAGAAATAGCAGGTAGACTCAAAATCAGTTTACTGCAGCAGATCACGCAGCGATTGCAATTGTTTGCCAGAGGTTACAGCCTATCTTTACCGCTCACTGGCTGGTTGCTAGAGGTTACAACACATAATTTCTGCTTGCAGATTGGTTGCTAGAGGTTACTGCACATTATTAGCGCTCACTGATTGGTTGCTAGGGGTTACAGCACATCATTACCACTTACTGATTGGTTGCTGGAGATTAAAGCAGATCACTACTGTTTGCGGATTGGTTGCTACAGATTAATGCACATCATTGCCACTCACTGAGCAGTGAAGCAATCCCAAACAATTGAGCAACTAAAGCGAAACATTAATACGCATACTACAGGAGAGGGTCAGAGAGTGCAGACATAATACAGGAGATTACCAGAGACTGCGGACATACTGCAGATTACCAGAGACTGCGGACATACTGCAGATTACCAGAGACTGCAGACATACTACAGTTTACCAGAGACTGCGGACATACTGCAGTTTACAAGAGACTGCGGACATACTGCAGATTACCAGAGACTGCAGACATACTGCAGATTACCAGAGACTGCAGACATACTGCAGATTACCATGGACTGTGGACATAATGCAGGAGATTACCAGAGACTGCGGACATACTGCAGGAGATTACCAGAGACTGCGGACATACTGCAGATTACCAGAGACTGCAGACATACTGCAGATTACCAGAGACTGCGGACATAATGCAGGAGATTACCAGAGACTGCGGACATACTGCAGGAGATTACCAGAGACTGCGGACATACTGCAGGAGATTACCAGAGACTGCAGACATACTGCAGGAGATTACCAGAGACTGCAGACATACTGCAGGAGATTACCAGAGACTGCAGACATACTGCAGGAGATTATCAGAGACTGCGGACATACTGCAAGAGACAATCAGAAACTGCTGACATACTGCAGGAGATTAACAGAGACTGCAGACATACTGCAGGAGATTACCAGAGACTGCGGACATACTGCAGGAAACAATCAGAGACTGAGGACATACTGCAGATTATCAAAGACTGCAGACATACTGCAGGAGACAATCAGAGACTGCGGACATACTGCAGGAGACAATCAGAGACTGCGGACATACTGCAGGAGACAATCAGAGACTGCGGACATACTGCAGGAGATTACCAGAGACTGGGGACATACTGCAGGAGACAATCAAAGACTGCGGACATACTGCAGATTACCAGAGACTGCGGACATACTGCAGATTACCAGAGACTGCGGACATACTGCAGATTACCAGAGACTGCGGACATACTGCAGGAGACAATCAAAGTTATTTATTACATATAAAATGACATGACGACATTATCCAAAACTTTCTCCCGTTTAAAAAAAAATAAAAAATTTTATGTCATTTTATATGTAATAAATAAATTATTTTATGTAAGTTTTATGTTGTTGTGTATCAGTACAGAGAAAGTTCACCATACCCAACTGGGCGGGAATTATTTGTGGGGTTAGCCTCAGCAACTACCCTTCTAGTCCTACACTCCCCTGTTTCTCTCCCTTTAGATTGTAAAGTGCCGCACAACCTGTTGGCACTATATAAATCCTGTATAATAATATTAATGAAAAAAACTACAAGTACTGTTTTCCGCTGCGATCACGCTCCTCCGCACACAATTCATTCATTCTTACTTTAGTTTTGTAACAGAAAGCACAAACGCTTATGCGGGCAGAGTGCATGAGGAAGACAGGAGCCTGAAATTGCACCTTCAATCTGCAGATCGCAGGTGCAATGCTCTGCAGGTTGCAGTTAAAAAAAAAAATAGCACTTTTTTTTTTTTACCTGAAAAAATATGTCCATTTATTTTTTTTGAAAGGTGAACTTACCCTTTAAGATCTTTGATGCAGTCATGTGACTGTTTTAAAATCTCATTGGAGCTGACAACATAACTTACAAATAAAAATTATGTGAATGTACTATATATATGTATATATGTATATATATATATATATTGTAAGGGATCTTCCCGGGGTAGGGTGTGTTTGGACACAGTTCACAGCAGACTTGGAATTTATAAAGCAGATCTTGGCGTTTATTCGTGGTACAAACAGTCCAGCAAACAAAATATACAGCAACACCGTGCTTTCTAAGTACAACAAAAATAAAAGTCCTAGCCCGGCTGGGCGCTTACTAACAGGTTCTGCTCACCTATCTGACACTTACAAACACAGCGTCTTTCGCCTGGATATCGCAGGGTGAGTTTTAGCTCCAGCAGTGGCTGTGCTTGCAGCTTCCTTCAACACACAGATTGTTCATTCCCTGGCTGAGAAGCAATCACCTGCAGACCCTACAGAGCCTTTAGCTTCCCAGGCTAATTAGGATCCAAGCTCACCTGATCCCAAACCCAGAACTGGATCGGGGGATGTGGAATGACAGGTCCCTCTACCAAACCTACCTGCCATTCCATATAAACCCAGGCCCGGCAAAATTAAATAACAACTCAGCAGCATATCGCTGCTGAGAAACTGATCCATCCTGGATTTACCATCTCACACTGTGTAGCAACCTAGGTGAGATGTACACCCCCTCGATCACTTCTCCAGTGACATGTCTACATATCCCCCCCCTCTTTTTCAGACCGGAGGGCTGAGCCTTTTGTCCCCACAGACAACTTACCCTTGACAATGCGTCAGCATTTGCCTGTAATTTCCCTGACCTGTGTTCCACAGTGAAATTAAAGTTTTGTAGGGAGAGAAACCATCTAGTCACTCTTGCATTTCTCTCCTTGTTTAACTTCATCCATGTTAGGGGGGCATGGTCTGTCACCAACTTGAATTTCCTGCCTAGCAAGTAATACTTTAACGCTTCTAGGGCCCACTTTACTGCCAAACATTCTCGCTCCACAATGGCATAATTTTTCTCGGCCGGGGTTAGTTTTCTACTCAAGTACGTCACCGGATGCTCCTCACCATTCACTACTTGTGAGAGTACTGCACCTAAGCCTGTGCTAGAGGCATCTGTCTGGACCAGAAATTCTCGCCTGAAATCGGGGGTGACTAACACAGGTGGTTGGCACAAGGCAGACTTAAGGCTTTGGAAAGCCTCCTCGGCCTCTGGGGTCCACGTGACCATTGCTGTCTTTCCGCCCTTTGTCAAGTCAGTTAGCGGAGCAGCAACTGAGGCAAAGTTCGGCACAAATCTACGGTAATAACCCGTAATACCCAGGAAAGCTCTAACCTGTTTCCTTGTCAGGGGTCTAGGCCAATTCTGTATTGCCTCAATTTTATTTAGCTGTGGCCTAACCAATCCTCTTCCAACAATGTAGCCCAGATATTTGTTTTTGTTTTTCTGTAAAAATTCCTGAGCCTCCTGTTTCTGTGACACTGATAGAGTATCACCTACCTTGACTGGAGGGATTGGTTGTGACAAATTATTAACAGTATTTGTCGCCCCCAAGGATTCCCTGTCTTTCCAGGGCTTGATCAAGTTTATGTGATAAACTTGGAAAGGCTTCCTTCTACCTGGTTGGTGCACCTTGTAGTTCACCTCACTGATCTTTTCAACAATTTCATAAGGACCTTGCCACTTCGCCAAGAATTTACTCTCAACAGTGGGGACTAGTATAAGGACCCTATCGCCTGGGTTGAATGTCCTGATTCTTGCGGACCGGTTGTAAATTCTACTTTGGGCCTCTTGAGCTCTCTGGAGGTGTTCCCTTACCAGGGGCATTACAGTGGCTATACGGTCCTGCATTTGTGCTACATGCTCAATAACACTCTTGTATGGGGTGGACTCATTCTCCCATGTCTCTTTTGCAATGTCTAGTAGACCCCTAGGGTGATGACCATAGACCAACTCGAATGGTGAGAACCCTGTGGACGCTTGGGGCACCTCCCTAATAGCAAACATGAGGTAGGGTAATAAATGATCCCAGTCACGACCATCTTTTGCCACCACTTTCTTCAACATATGTTTCAAAGTTTTATTAAATCTCTCCACCAATCCGTCCGTCTGGGGGTGGTACACAGAGGTACGGATGTGTGAGATTTTAAATAGTCTGCATAATTCCTTCATTACTTTCGACATAAATGGCGTACCTTGGTCAGTTAGGATTTCTTTGGGGATCCCAGTCCTAGAGAACATATAAAACAACTCACGTGCAATTGTTTTAGATGCAGTGTTTCTTAAGGGTACAGCCTCAGGATAGCGGGTCGCATAATCAGAGGCGGCTCTTTAATTAGGCAAATTAGGCGATTGCCTTAGGCCTCGCCCACAGAAAGGGCCTCGCCGTTGCGCAATTGCCTAATTTGCCTTTCAGGTGTTGTGCTGTTGTTGTGTACAATGTGGGGCACTGGGACTCGCAAGTGGCGGGGTGAGTGGGCGGCGGGCACGCTGCACACAGCTGCGGTGTAGAGTGAGCTGATCCACCGCCGCGCTCCGCGGTGGTGGAACGAGTAGGGGGGATAACACTAATGTGCACAGTCGCTCGACATCATGGTGGTGGATGGTGTGGGCATGGTCATGCTGCCTGCGTCCAATAGCAGGCTCGACTGCTGCAGCGCCGTCCTTCGAGTCCTAGCCCTTCCCCTAAAGTCGGCGACGGCGGCCCCAGTGCATGGCGGGAATTGTAGTTCTCCCACAGAGCACAGGCACACAGACTTCAACATGGCCGTCTGGTGCCTGTGCTCTGCAGAGACTACAACTCCCAGAGTGCACTGCAGGGCAGAGAGAGAACATTGTGTGTTGCTTCTCTGAGTCCTGCTACCAAAGTCACCAAGGCGAGGAGCAGGAGCAGGTTGTAATGTCAAGTTAGAATATAGCATTTACTTAGCCAAAAGCACGATATTATATATATATATATATATATATGCACTATAATATATATATATATATATATATATTATATAAAGCACTACTATTATTTATTTATATATATATATATATATATATATATATATATATATATATAAATATGTAAATTGTACTTGCTCCAATGTAATGTCAGAATTTGTTAGAATACAGCATTGACTTGTCGAAAGCACAATATTTTATATATATATATTTATTACTACAACAATGCACCCCCAAGTCAAAGACCATATTATCTCTGCATGGGCTTTAAAGAGGGATTCCACCTACAAAAAAAATATTAAAAGCCAGCAGCTATAAATACTACAGCTGCTGACTTTTAATAAATCATTTTAATAAATCTGCGACCCACCCGAAGTGGGTGTAAATACCTGTCTTTGACAGGTATCTCCACCCCCCTCCCCCCTGAAAGGTGCCAATTGTGACACCGGAGGGGGGGAGGGTTCCGATCAGCGGAGGTTCCACTTTAGGGTGGAACCCCGCTTTAAGTCATATTATGAATTCTTGGAGGGGCTTCTTCATTCATGGCAAAGTGCTTCTTTTCTCAAATTAATAATAGTTCATGTATCATGTACAGTTTTATTTTCCCACATTGTAAAAATAACTTGTCATCTGCTTTACTGAGGTTTTGGTTTGCCTGGATCAATAGGATTAAAATAGTTCCACCATACTGAAGGTTGGTTCTCTTATTCTCTTTGGACTTTAGTAGCTTTTGATGGCACAGTGGCTTTGTTTGATGGGCACAGTGGCAGCAATTGATGGGCACAGTGGCTGCGTTTGATGGGCACAGTGGCTGCGTTTGATGGGCACAGTGGCTGCGTTTGATGGGCACAGTGGCTGCGTTTGATGGGCACAGTGGCTGCAATTGATGGCACAGTTTGCTTGCACCCCCCCAAAAATTTTGAGCACCAGCCACCACTTGTTGAATGACAGGCTGAGGGCATGTACATTTCAGTTGAATGCCATTTAATGAGACAGGCTGTCGTTCAAACTGGAGGGCTTATTTTATTTTTTATTTTAATTATTTATCTTGCTGCTTATCTTGCTCATTCTGCTTTCAAAATTAACGCCAGGCAAACATCTATTCACACACATATGTGAAATGTTTACTCTACCAAAAGATTTATAATTCTGTGCAGATATTTTTGTCATTCATATTCCTCTGCCAGACAGTACACCCAGAATGGTTTACCAGTACCACCTTCTCTATTACAGTTAAGTAATACAGCAGTGTTACCCTCTCCATAAACCTGCTGACGATGAAGAAGCATTAGACTGTTAAGTTATCAATTATGCTCATTCTGTTGTTATCATGGCTGCACAGTCTCTGACCGTCTCCTGTATCATTGTCCACACAATCTCTGACCATTTCCTGTATCATTGTCTGCACAGTCTTTGACCATCTCCTGTATCATGGCCAGACAGTCTGACCATCCCCTGTATCATTGTCCGCACAGTCTCTGACCGTCTCCTGTATCATTGTCCGCACAGTCTCTGACCGTCTCCTGGAGCATTGTCCGCACAGTCTCTGACCATCTCCTGGAGCATTGTCCGCACAGTCTCTGACCATCTCCTGGAGCATTGTCTGCACAGTCTCTGACTGTCTCCTGTATCATTAGAATAATTGGTTAGAGAAATTTATAGAAACTGTAAATTCATAGTTCATAGGATTTAAGTTAATATATGCACATTTATACAGTTCATTTTTATCATTTTTATAATATTTTTCCCATTATGGGCGTGAATGGGGCCTCATGTCTAAGTTTTGCCTAAGGCCTCACAAAGTCTAGAGCCGCCTCTGCGCATAATCCAGGACTACCAAAATATACTGGTGTCCTCTAGCTGACTTTACAATGGGACCCACTAAATCCATGGCAATACGCTCAAAAGGCACCTCTATAATAGGGAGCGAAACCAAAGGACTGCGAAAATGTGACACTGGGGCACTAACCTGACATGTGGGGCACGACTCACAGTATTTTTTAATGTCATCATATATGGCCGGCCAAAAAAACCTCTGGAGAACCCTCTCTCGCGTTTTGTCAGTCCCCAAGTGTCCCCCAAGAACATGGTTATGTGCCATGTCAAGCACCTGACGCCGGTACGGCTTAGGTACCAGAAGCTGTTCCACAATCTCATCTTTAACCTTATTGACTCTATAGAAAAGATCATTAGTCACCGAAAAATGTGGAAATCTTTTTTCAGCATCTGGTTCCTGAGGTACCCCGTTCATAACAGCAACCTGCTCTCTCGCATTTTTGAGAGTGGGGTCCTGTAATTGTGCAGTCCCAAAATTATCGCTAGACACCTCTAAGTCTAGTATATTTTGCTCAGTGGGAGGAGCCTCCTCCTCCCCAGCCAGGACCTGCAAAGGAAAACAATCATTTTCATCCTGCACATTTTTATCATTCACAGTGGACAAGGCAACCCCCTTAGAGGTATCCTCACTCCTTTTGGGGATTTTTCTTTTTTCCCAAAGAGCCCAGAATAATGGAAAATCGCGCCCCAATATTACATTATGCATGAGGTTTTTAACCACACCCACTTCATATTGTACGGTGCCTTGTTCAGTCCCGACTTTAGCCAGCACTATAGGGTACACTTTTGTATCACCATGTATGCACACAACACTCATATACTTTTTAGACTCTAAGTCCCCAGTCACCAGGCTAGCATGCACCAAGGTTACAAGGCTTCCTGAGTCCATTAACGCTTTAACAGGAAAGTCATTGATTGTGATGTTGCAGATTTGCGGTTCAGTCTCTAGTCCAGGAACTGCAGCACAAGATGGTTCCGCAAATAGCGACTGACGCCTGCTAGCGTCACATTCCATGGGTTCAGAGGTAAGAGGGCAATGGGCCGACACGTGTCCCGCCTCATGGCATCTCCAACACTGGATAGGGCCTGGTCTCTTTGGCAAGGAGTCCTTTTCAGAGCCCCTTAGCCACCCGGGACCATCACCAGTCTTTTGTCCCTGAGACACCACTTGAGCCCTTTTCCCCCCATCAGCACCCCTCCACACTCCCCCAATAGATGGAAGTCTCTTACCAGCTGACGGCACAGATGTGGCACTCCGGGGAGGTGAAGATGCTGCAGGAACATCACGGAGGTAGTCCTCAGTCGCCTGGAACCTCTCCACAAGGTTGACAAGTTCGTTTGCATTCTTAGGATCACCTTGTCCCACCCAGCGTTGCAAGTCAGTAGGAAGGGCTCGGAGGTAGCGATCCATCACGACCTTCTCTAGGATTTGTGCAGGAGTAGAAGTGTCTGGCTCCAACCACTTTCTTGCCAAATGGATTAGGTCATACATCTGGGACCTCGCTGATTTGTCCAGACTGTAGCTCCAGTTGCGTACCCTCCGGGCACGGACTGCAGTAGTAACTCCTAGTCGGGCAAGCATCTCCTCTTTTAGCCGAGTATAGTCCTTAACCTCTTGCTCACTGAGGTCATAGTAGGCCTTTTGAGGTTCACCTGTTAAATAGGGCGCAATTACCTCTGCCCACTCAGCGGCTGGTAACTTCTCTCGCTCAGCCACGCGCTCAAATACTGTTAGAAAGGCCTCAACATCGTCCTCAGCAGTCATCTTTTGCAGCGCTTTCTGCACAGTCCTTCTCCCAAAAAAAATCTCTGGAGCGGCTCCCATCACTGTGGGTGGATTAGCAACCACAGGCGCCTCTCGAATTGCTATCAGGTGCTCGATAAGTTGTTGTTGGCTTTGGCGCAAAGCTTGCAACTCTTCCTTATGCATCCGCTGTTGTGCAGCCATCATCTGCTGTTGTGCAGCCATGGACTGTTCATGTCGTCTATTGGCCTCTGTCTGCGCCTGCTGTTGTGCAGCCATCATCTGCTGTTGTTCAGCCATGGACTGTTCATGTCGTCTATTGGCCTCTGTCTGAGCCTGCTGTTGTTGCAAACTCACTTGCATAAACTGCTTCAGCATCTCCTCCATGTTGCTGGACTGTTTTTGGAGTGTAGTTGCAGCTTTCACCCAGGACATCAGCAGCTGTAGCCAAGTCTGTCCACACCGTTGCCCCTAGCAACCGCGTTGCCCGCTACCTCCACCAATTGTAAGGGATCTTCCCGGGGTAGGGTGTGTTTGGACACAGTTCACAGCAGACTTGGAATTTATAAAGCAGATCTTGGCGTTTATTCGTGGTACAAACAGTCCAGCAAACAAAATATACAGCAACACCGTGCTTTCTAAGTACAACAAAAATAAAAGTCCTAGCCCGGCTGGGCGCTTACTAACAGGTTCTGCTCACCTATCTGACACTTACAAACACAGCGTCTTTCGCCTGGATATCGCAGGGTGAGTTTTAGCTCCAGCAGTGGCTGTGCTTGCAGCTTCCTTCAACACACAGATTGTTCATTCCCTGGCTGAGAAGCAATCACCTGCAGACCCTACAGAGCCTTTAGCTTCCCAGGCTAATTAGGATCCAAGCTCACCTGATCCCAAACCCAGAACTGGATCGGGGGATGTGGAATGACAGGTCCCTCTACCAAACCTACCTGCCATTCCATATAAACCCAGGCCCGGCAAAATTAAATAACAACTCAGCAGCATATCGCTGCTGAGAAACTGATCCATCCTGGATTTACCATCTCACACTGTGTAGCAACCTAGGTGAGATGTACACCCCCTCGATCACTTCTCCAGTGACATGTCTACAATATATATAAAGAGTAAATTATCAGCACTATATATGTACCTCAAATAATCAGGATCGTTATCCTGGTGGAATTGTACACAGAACCTCACTAGGCGAGTGGCAGCCCGGTGGGTGTACCTACCCCACCTCCCAGCCAATTACAGGCAATCACAGGCAGCTTGCAAATGCTGTCTGCTTCAGTCCTATTTCTGATTGGATGCTGCCTTATTTCTAGGACTGTCTTCTGGTAGAAGGGAGACAACCTGCCACCTATGAGAGTCCGTCTTCATTAAAAGCCAGTATAGAGGGGGCGGGGCCAGGAGATCCACTGATGCGTCCACTCCGATCACTGGCTCTCACTACAGCCGCTCTGTTCTGAGCCTACAGGCTACATGGGGCGGGGTCAGAGCGTCGGTGGCGCTCTCGGCCCCGCCCCCTCTCTGTTGGCTAGATCGGGAATACAGCCTCCTGTGTCCTCTGTGCACTCTGCCATCACTGGGACCCCGATTCATGGGTAGCGCAGGCCCTGTTGTGGAAATTTTTATGAAGATGCATTGGATGTATTTTGTCATAAGACTCCCCCCCAGTTTTCGTTCACCCCCAGCCCGCTCTAAAGAGCTGACTGGGGCAGACTGACACTGGTTGAGACCTGTTAGGGAGTGGTAAACTTCCTGTTGTTTGGAGAGAGGTGTTTGCAGAGTGGGGGGTATGTCTGCCAGTGAAGGGCCCCTGTGCATTGCACAGACGATCCTATGAAGGGATATGTTTGCTCTGCAAAGATCGGATATGGGCGGATGTACGCTCATTGTCTCTGCTGTGTCTGATCAGCACATGTCGAGATTCACAGCGTGCACCTGCAGATAACCTTCCATCCACAAGGAAGGGTAGCATAATCCAGGTATACATTGTTCTCTGGAACAATGTATATTAAAGAGGAAGTAAACTCTCCCACTCTGATGCTTCTTTTCATTTAGTCCACTATAATAAGTAATTATCAGACTATAGCCACTGTAATCCAGCCCAAATCGCATATTACTTACTGATAAAAGAAACTTTAAAAAACTTGTTTCCAGGGGTTAGACAGCGCCATCTTAAGTATTGTTTTCTGAGTCCAAAGTGGAGTGTATTTCCGCCCTTACATGGAGCACTTCCTGTACTGTTAACTAAGCCTCCTTCTCAATCCAATGTTTCTATGGCAACCCTGCTTCCCTGTTCATAGCTTACGTGTTTATTTTATAGTATTTACTTGTGCTGATGTCTAATGGCCATTACTGCAGTCTCATCAGCTGAAGCTGGTAAGTCTGACAAAGGGAAACAAGTTTAGACTGTATGTGAGGTCACATGGTGTGTAGGAGGAAGCTCTGAGTGATTAGCAGAGTTCAGTGTTGTGCCTTACGAAGTCCTGATAACAGATAGATAAGACATAGAGAGTGTGCCTTAAATTGGGGGAGATCTGGGCATGCTCAGTGACTTCATTCTACAGAACAACAAGGATTACAACAATACTAAGCAAGTAAGGAGATATGTACAAGCAGTGTTCATTAGGGGTTTTTATGCAGATTTACATGGGACAAAGTTGTGGAGGAGGGTTTACAACCACTTTAAGGATTTCTATCAGCGGAATTGTAGTCATCATTCATTGGTTATTGTATAAATTCATTTATTCTGTGTCATGTATTTATTTGGTAATGTCCTGTGTTGTCTACATCCTGTGTTGTCAAATCCTTATATGGTCATTCATTTTCCTGTGAGGTCACAAACTGTGTAGGAGGGGATTAGCTGTTGGAGGCAAACCCTCCAGGGTGTGGCTTCCTGTTTATGTGTAAATAAAAGGAGATGCATGGGTCAGGAGTGCAGAAATGCTGACTGACCATGCTGAGATGAGGACGTAAGAATGCTGGTGATGTCTCTTTAATAAGGCAACCAGAGGGGAGACATACGATCGAAAAGGCTGCATTATACTATCATGGTGGAAGGGCGCTTATTAGAGCAAGAGTGTAGTGGAATATCCACGACAGCCCCCCTGACAAAGATTTGGCCCAGGGCAGGTGCCCCGTTTGCCGTGGGCTAAAGATGGCCCTGGCAGGCGGCACAATTACAATACAATGCAATATAATAGGAATCAGAGAGCCCTGCTTATTAGAGCTTACAGTCTAAGAACGACCTAAACATTGGGGTAAATATTGCATTCAATAGATCGCAAAGTGAAAAATGAATCTTATTGCATGGCATATCAGTGGGGAAAATAATTATTTAATCTCCAGAGAAGTCCGGAGTAAAATAAAATAAAGAAATGAACAAAGGGCGGGCATGACAGGGTTAACAGTGGGGCATCTGCACGTAGGTTTATTGTAAGGAAGAAGTGGATTGTATACAGGGAAGATGTAGAGGGGCGGAGGTTCCTGTAGGAATGTGTGGGTCCCTCCTCGGCTCAGTGTAGCAGGAGGAGCAAGCTTCCCTCCCTCCCTCTCTGATTGCGGTAAGTATGGTGGTTTGTGTGTTAATCCACATGATTTTGCCTTCTACAGAGCTGTGGATGTCGTGGCAGAGGCGGGGTGTTGGTCTTTGCGGGTGAAGGAAGAAACCCCGGATATGGAAGACTTCCCATCGGTGGTATGGGTCCCGTTGGTGGTATTCCAGCTAACAGTGGTTTAGCTGGAATTTGGTTAACAGGTGCACTGTGGTCAGTGGTTTGTTGTCTCCGAAGACCAATGTGAGTATTTAACTGATGGGGGTGGTTCTAACAGATGTTTACACAGTTAATGTTAATTTTATTTGAGTGTTATTAAAATCGCTGCTACGGACAATATTTACGCCAGCTTGGTGTGGTCTCAGTTTTTGGGTAAATGGTATGGGGGGGGGGGGGAAGTAGGAGCTGGGGGTTGGTCTGGCAGTAGAGAGTATGCAGGGCACATCTGTTATGCAATAGTCATGCAGATTTTGTAAGTTTGCCCACTTACAAAGAAATGAATGGTCTATAATTTTTTAATGATAGAGACAGAATATCAACCAAAAATCCAGAAAAAACACATACAAATGTTATAAACTGTTGCAGTTGAGTGAGTAAAATAAGTATTTGATCCCCAAAACATGACTCAGTACTTGGTGGGGAAACCCTTGGCAAGCACAGAGGTCAGACGTTTCATGTGGTTGTTGGTAACGAGGTTTGCACACATCTCAGGAGGCATTTTGGTCGACTCTTCTTTACAGATCTTCTCTAAATCTTTAAGGTTTCCTAGCTGTTGCTTGGTAACTCGAAGTTTCTGCTCCCTCCATAAATTTTCTATAGGATTAAGGTCTGGAGACTGGCTAGGTCACTCCATAACCTTAATGTGCATCTTCTTGGGCCAATCCTTTGTTGCCTTGGTGGTATGTTTTGGGTCATTGTTATGCTGGAAGACTCACCCACGACCCATCTTCAGTGTTCTGGCTGAGAGACGAAGGTTCTCTACCAAGATTTTACAATACATGGCCCCATCCATTGGCCCCTCAATGTGGCAAAGTAGGCCTGTACCTTTAGCAGAGAAACAGCCCCAAAGCATCACATTTCCACCTCTCTGCTTGACCATAGGGATGGTGTTATAGTCAGCATTTTTCTTCCTCCAAACACCAGTCAAGTTAATGCCAAAGAGCTCCATTTTGGTCTCATCTGACCACAGCACCTTCTCCCAATCCTTTACTGAATCATTTAGATGTTCATTGGCAAACTTCAGAAGGGCCTGTACATGTTCCTTCTTGAGGAGGGGGACCTTGCAGGTGCTGCAGGATTTCGGTGTATTGTGTTACCAATGGTTGGTTTGGTGACTGTGGTCCCAACTGCCTTGAGATCATTCACAAGCTCCTCTCGTGTAGTTCTGGGCTGATCTCTCACTTTTCTCATGATCATTCTTACCCCATGAGGTGAAATCTTACATGGAGCTCAGACTGATGGCGATTGATGGTTACTTTGTATTTCTTCCTTTTGTGAATAATCACTCCAACAGTTGTCTCCTCCTCACCAAGTTTCTTGCTGATGGTCTTGTAGCCCATCCCAGCCTTGTGTAGGGCTACAATCTTGTCCCTGATGTTCTTCGACAGCTCTTTGGTCTTGCCCATGATGGTGAGGTTTGAATGGAGGGAAGAGATTCTGTGGACAGATGTCTTTTATACACATAACGAGTTGTCCTAGGAGGACCTTCTTACATTGACAGGATTAATCTGTGCACCACATGAGCACCTACTGGAGCCAGTCTATGGGAGCCGGAATTATTGTTTATAACATTTGTATCGTGATTTTTATGGATTCTTGGTTGATATGGGCCAACTTACAAAATCTGCAGGGGATCAAATAATTATTTTCACCGCTGTATGTTGTAATGTTGGCTCTATGAAAAAGTGAGTGAATTAGTGCAGTTGAATCTTCCATGTTGCACTGAATGATCATTTTAGCCATCTGAAATCATGAATGGAAGCAATGCAGAACATAGAAGGGCCCGCAATCTATTCAGGTATAAGAAAGGTTACAGAAGATGGAGGAGCTTAAAATCTTTTAGAATAAAAGGAAGGCTAGGGAAGGTGGAAGAGCTTACAATCTATCAGGGCATAAAGGTGGATACAGAAGGTAGAAGACCTCACTATTTATTAGAGTATAGAAGAAGGATAGATAAAATAGAAGAGCTTACATTCTATTAGGTATAAAGAAGAATACAGACGGTGGAAGAGCTTTACAATTTATTGGGGTACAAGGGAGGATATGGAAAGTAGAAGAACTTACAATCTATTAGGGTATAATGAAGGATACAGAAGGTTGAAGAGTTTACCATTGAGGGCAGAGATCTCCATACCTTTCAATATGAGGGCCACCAATGACCTTAAATCCAGAAGTGCCCACCCAGCAGAGTCCCCCCTTAAATGTATGTGTGCCCAGGAGAGTTCACCTTACTTCCATGTGTGCTTAGCAGAGTGATGGGAATTATGCTATCAAGAGATTAAGGGCCCCTTACATACGGGATTGCCCATCATAGTTCCCCTTAAATCCATGAGAGTGGAGCAGAGTCCCACTCCTATATACAGGAGTGCCCAGCAGAGTCTTCCCTTACATCCACATGTACCTGACTGAGTCCTCCCTTACATCTATATACTATGTACTCAGAGTCTTCCCATACATCCACGTGTACTCACAGAGTCCCACCTTACATCCATATGTACTCAGCAGAGTCCCCCTTTACACTAATATGTGCTCAGCAGCTAACATCCACATGTGTTTAGCAGCATCCCTCCTTACAGTCATATGTACCCTGCAGAGTCCCTCCTTACATCCATATGTATCCTACAGCATTCCCCTTACATTCATATGTACTCAGCAGAGTCCTTCCTTACATCCGTATGTACTCAACAGAGCCCTTCTTTACATCCATATGTACTCAGCAGAGCCCCCCTTAAATCCATATGTACTTAGCAAAGCCCCCATTACATCCCTATGTACTCAGCAGACCCCCCCCCCTACATCCATGTGTACTCAGAAGAACCCCCCTTACATCCATATGTATTCAGCAGAGCCCCCCCCCCTTTAAATCCATGTGAACTGAACCGAGACCCCCCTTACATCCATATGTACTCAGCAGACCCCCCCCTTACATCCATGTGTGCTCAGAAGAGCCCCCCTTACATCCATGTGTATTCAGCAGAGCCCCCCCCCCTTACATCCATGTGTACTCAAAAGAGCCCCCTTTATATCCATGTGAACTCAGCAGAGCCCCCCCTTACATCCATATGTAGTCAGAAGAGATCCCCTTACATCCATGTGTATTCAGCAGAGCCCCCTCCCTTACATCCATGTGTACTCAAATGAGCCCCCCTTACATCCATGTGAACTCAGCAGAGCCCCCCTTACATCTACCTGTACTCAGAAGATCTCTGCCTTACATCCATTTGTATTCAGCAAACCCCCCCCCCCCCCCCCACCCTTACATCAATGTGTACTCAGCAGAGCTCCTCTTTACATTCATGTGAACTCAGCAGAGCCCCCCCTTACATCCATATGTACTCAGCAGATCCCCCCCTTACATCCATATGTACTCAGCAGAGCCCCCCCTTACATCCATATGTACTCAGCAGAGTCCCCCCTTACATCCATATGTACTCAGCAGAGTCCCCCCTTATACCCATGTGTGGTGTGCACAACAGAGTGGTGAGGATTGAGCTATGAAAGGTTAAGGGCGCCTCCCTCCCACCTCATCACTCTACAGCCGGTGGGGGCTCGGCGAGGAGTTGGATTGTATTGTCTATGTATGAATGCAGAAAGACTCAGAAATCAGGCGATAACACAGCAGTGATTTGGAATAATATCAGAGCGAAGAATGACTGACTCTGAGAACCCCGCCGACCCCTCTCACTTCATATACATCGGGGGGGAACTCCTACTGGGAACGCAGCTATTATTCCTGAACGCAGGAGTCCAAATCGTGTTTCAGAACCATCCGGAATATTCCAGAACACCATACACATGTCATTCACCGTACATTCATCTCTCAGCCCTGCTACTATGAAAGGGAAATTCCATTCAATGACAAAGAATAAATAAATGTTATACTTTTAATAAAGGGGCATCCTGATGAATGAAGTGCGACTCATTTCCATCCCTTAACAGGAGCCGGGAGAGAAATACGAAGGCTGCCTTTGCTGAGAATGATAGTCGCCTGGCTGTTTTTCTATGAGTGAGTTGGAACTAGCATGTATCCAGTGAAGTCAGGACACCTGATCACCATGCTTGTTCAGAGGAAGCCAGAGGATAAGCATGAGAGCCTGGCAGGAAGTCAGCAATTGCCCCCTAAAAGATTTCCACATATAATACACACTATCTCACAAAAGTGAGTACACCCCTCACATTTTCGTAAATCTTTTCTTCTATCTTTTCATGTGACAACACTGAAGAAATGACACTTGTCTACAATGTAAAGTAGTGAGTGTACAGTTTGTATAACAGTGTAAATTTCCTGTCCCCTCAAAATAACTCAACACACAGCCATTAATGTCTAAACCACTGGCAACAAAAGTGAGTACACCCCTAAGTGAAAATGTCCAAATTGGGCCCAAAGTGTCAATATTTTGTGTGGCCACCATTATTTTCCAGCACTGCCTTAACCCTCTTGGGCATGGAGGTCACCAGAGCTTCACAGGTCGCCACTGGAGTCCTCTTCCCCTCCTCCATGATGACATCACAGAGCTGGTGGATGTTAGAGACCTTGCACTCCTTTACCTTCCGTTGGAGGATGCCCTACAGATGCTCAATAGAATTTAGGTCTGGAGACATGCTTGGCCAGTCCTTCACCTTTACCCTCAGCTTCTTTATTACTTTTTATTCTATTCTTTTCTTATGTGTTCAAATTCAAATTTATTCTATTTGAAATCCGAATTTCAGAAGATGGCTACGTTCTTTCTATTTTATTCTATTCTTATTTATTCTATTCGATTTTATTTTTTCTATCCTATTACTTTATTTTTTTATTCGATTTTATTCTCTTTGTAAATTGGAAAACAAATCGATGGATTGGAGAATCTCCCCAAAAACTGAAAATTCCTCCGACTATCAATTTTTAACAAAACAAACTGCACACGTCTAATGGGAAACAGCACCAGACTGAAGGGGAATATTATAGCAAGAGCCATGGTTCTTTTTAACATAGGCAGAATTTTTTTTTTTTTTTTTTCTGTTATGCTTAAAAGTGAATCTAACCAAAAAACATTTCTTTTTAGTACAGGATAGAGCAGGAAGAATTAGAAACCCTGCCGTGTTTTTATTGCTGTCTGTGCCCCCCAATGAGAAGACTCATTCTTTTTCTCTTTTTTTTGTCCTGTGTTTTTGGGACTGAAAGGCCTCCTTCACATGGGGCAGCAGGGGGGGGGGGGGGGAGTAAAAATAGGTGGTCACGCTGCAATTCTACCACTGAAATTAACTGGCAGGATCAACAAGTGTTTGTAGGACTTTGCAGGAGGACTAAGAGAAACCTGTGTCGTATATCATGCGATTATCACCTGCTCCTTATAAAGTGTATTGTTGGTGTTATTGGCCCCAATAAAAGACATCCACATGGCAGGTCAGGGCTGCTTTGTTTGCGGTGGCTCCTGGCCAATCCATCCTGTAAAGATAACAAACCTCTCCTGGGACTCGTGACATATAAGTGTAATGTCCCTTTAAGGAAGCCTACATCAAAAGAAAGTGGAGATGGGCTGTTGCCTACCTCTCTTTGTGAAGTTGCTAGACACCTGGCTGCCATCCAATGACAGTACTTCTGCACTCTCCGTGCCCCTATCCAGAACAATTTTGCAGGGCAGGAATTCTGACTTTCTATGCTGCATGCTTGGGATTCAGAAAGTAGAGAAGCCAGAGACAGCCAGGAAACTGGCATTTTCAGGAGATCAGCAATGGCAGCCCTCCAAATTCAAACGCAACTAGGTTTCCTTAAAGAATCCTGGGTCATGTGACAGCGTCACAGACAGTACATTCTGCGCCCTGTGAAACCTTTTCTTCTTTAGTCTAAGATAATCATTTGGGTAGATCTGAGTTGCATAACTGGCATGGCATAACAGGGAAAAGGAAGAACCTTGTGGGAATTTATTTTAATAATTGCTCCCACATTAATATAATAAAAAAAAGATTCATTCTGAATGCGTTTCTGCATGCATTTTTTTTTATTTGTTTTTGTCACGTTCCAATGCATTTTTGATGTGTTTCCAGATGCATTCCAGATGCTTTTTTTTCTTGTACATTTTTTATGCAGTTTTTTATGCATTTTTGATGCGTCCCAGTGCATTCTGGTGTGTTCTTGGATTTTACTGCATTCCAGTACAGTCCACATCCCGCCGCTGTCTGCCGGAACCTGCAACCCCCCGAAGCCCGCAACCTGCTGCTGCCTGCCGAAGCCTGCAACCTGCCGCTGCTGCAGGAGCCCACAACCTGCCGCTGCCAGCCAGAGCCCGCAACCCGCTGCTGTCTGCCGGAGCCTGCAACCTGCCACTGCCTGTCGCTGCCTACCGGAGCCCGCAACCTGCGGCTGCTGCTGGAGCCCGCCACCTGCTACTGCCTGCCGGAGCCCGTAACCTGCCGCTGCTGCCGGAGCCCGCAACCTGCCACTGCCTGCCAGAGCCCACAACCTGCCACTGCCCGCCACTGCCAGCCGGAACCCACCACTGTCTGCCAGAGCCCACAATCTGCTGCTGTCTGCCAGAGCCCGCAACCTGCTGCTGTCTGCCAGAGCCCGCAACCTGCCGCTGTCTGCCAGAGCCCGCACCCTGCCGCTGTCTGCCAGAGCCCGCAACCTGCCGCTGTCTGCCAGAACCCGCAACCTGCCGCTGTCTGCCAGAGCCCGCACCCTGCCGCTGTCTGCCAGAGCCCGCAACCTGCCGCTGTCTGCCAGAGCCCGCAACCTGCCGCTGTCTGCCAGATTCCACAACCTGCCACTGCCCACCGCTGCTTGCCGGAGCCCGCAAACTGCCGCTTCCCATTGCTACCTGCTGGAGCACACAACCTGCCTGCCAGGGCCTGCTGGGGTAAGTGTGGGGAGGGGTGCTGAGATGCCACTGACTGATGGGAGGATTGTTTGCGGCCCCCCCAAAATAAAACACCCATCACTACTGCAATCCAGTGCAGCATGTTCCAGTGCAGGGGTATGAAAATTATTCATACCCCTTGAAAAGGTCCACATTTTGTCAGGTTACAACCAAAAACGCAAATGTATTTTATCGGTATTTTTTGTGATAGACCAACACAAAGTGGCACATAATTGTGAAGTGGAAGGAAAATGATAAATGGTTTTCAAAATATTTTACAAATAAATATGTGAAAAGTGTGGGGTATATTTGTATGGCGCCCCCTGGAGTCAATACTTTGTAGAACCTCCTTTCACTGCAATTACAGCTACAAGTCTTTTTGGGGATGTCTCTACCAGCTTTGCACATCTAGAGAGGGACATTTCTGCCCATTCTTCTCTTCAAAATCTCTCAAGCTCTGTCAGATTGGATGGAGAGCGTCTGTGAACAGCAGTTTTCAAGTCTTGCCACAGATTCTCAATTGGATTTAGGTCTGGACTGTGACTGGGCCATTCTAACACATGAATATGCTTTGATGTAAACTTGTAAAGATTGTAGCTCTGGCTGTATGTTTCGGGTCGTTATACACAACACATTGGGACTTTCCGGCAGACTAGGTCCGGTGGACCGGAATCTGTCGGACAATTCGATCGTGTGTGGGCTCCAGCTGACTTTTTTTCCCCAAAAGTCAGACGGACCTAGAAATTAAACATGTTTCAAACCTGTCCGACAGAGTCGAGTACGGTCAAAAAATATGTTCATCTGAATGCTACTCTGACGGACGAAAACCGACGCTAGGGCAGCTATTGGCTACTGGCTATGAACTTCCTTATTCTAGTCTGGTTGTACGTCATCACGTTCGAACCCGTCGAACTTTGGTGTGATTGTGTGTGGCCAAGTCCGTTCGTTCGGAAAGTCCATTGAAAAGTCCACTTGTGTGTACACGGCATAACAGTTTTTCTTCTAAGATTGCCCGGTATGTGGCTCCATCCATCTTCCCATCAACTCTGACCAGCTTCCCTGTCCCTGCTAAAGAAAAACATCCCCACCACATTATGTTGCCACCACCATGTTTCACAGTGGGGATGGTGTGATCAGGGTGATGTGCAGTGTTAGATTTCCCCCACACAGATCGTTTTGCTTTTTAGGCCAAAAAGTTCAATTTTGGTCTCATCTGACCACAGCACCTTCTTCCACATGTTTGTTGTGTCCCCCACATGGCTTCTCACATTCTACAAACAGGACTTCTTATGACTTTTCGTCAACAATGTCTTTCTTCTTGTCACTCTTCCATAAAGGGCAGATTTGTGGAGAGCACGACTAATAGTTGTCCTGTGGACAGATTCTCCCCCCTGAGCTGTGGATCTCTGCAGCTCCTCCAGAGTCACCATGGACCTCTTGGCTGCTTCTCTGATGAATGCTCTCCTTGCCCGGCCTGTCGGTTTAGGCGGACGGTCATGTCTTGGTAGGTTTGTAGTTGCGCCATACTCTTTCCATTTTCGGATGATGGATTGAACAGAGCTCCGTGAGATGTTCAGAGCTTGGGAGATTCTTTTATAATCTAACCCTGCTTTAAACTTCTACACCACTTTATCCCTGACCTGTCTGGTGTGTTCCGTGGCCTTCATGATGCTGTTTGTTTACTAAGGTTCTCTAACAAATCTCTGAGGGCTTCACAGAACAGCTGTATTAATACTGAGATTAAATTACACACAGGTGGACTACTATTTACTAATTAATTGACTTCTGAAGGTAATTGGTGCCCCTAGATTTTAGTTAGGGGTAGCAGAGTAAAGGGGGCTGAATACAAATGCACGCCACACTTTTCACATATTTATTTGCAAACATTTTTGAAAAACATTTATCATTTTCCTTCCACTTCACAATTCTGTACCACTTTGTGTTGGTCTATCACATAAAATCCCAATAAAATATATTTAGGTGTAGCAAAGAACCAGGCCCCTTTAAGCCTAATGGTGACCTCCAGAGTTAGGGACAGCTGACATCCTTCTGTGTAGAGCGGGTTACAAGGCATTGTGGGTGTAATGCAAGATGGAAAGGATGGGCTCCAGACACTTTTTGAATGCAAAGAGATGTATTTTGTCTTAAATAGAGCTGTGGGAGAGAGGGTTAGGGCCAGGACACCCTTAGGTAGGTGCAACGTCAATTGGCAGACTCAGAGACTTCTATAGGCAGACAGCCATACAGGTGAAGGCCTCCAGCTGGACACCACTTCTGTATAGGTAGGATCGCTGTCTCCTATGGCAACAATCTTGTAGAAGTTACTGACTGTTATTGTATGCAACTATTTGCAACACGAACAGTTCTCAGCTTACCCCACAAACACTCACTGTGGGTCTTCACTCAATGAGCTCCCACACTCTCTCATTAGACTTCAGATCCAATAGCCACTGGATCCCCTGAGCTCTTCCACTGTTAGCACTCAGTATCTTCCTCAAGCGTCACCCCCGCTTTCCTGCTGGGTCCCTGGCTTGGCATTCACAGATACTCTTCAAGCATCACCCCCACTCACACGTCCCTGGCTTGGCACTCACTAATGCTCCCCAAGTGTCACCTCTGCTGTCCCGCTGGGTCCCTGACTTGGCAGTTGCTGAAGTTTTCCCACTTCTTCACCATCCCCGGCTGCTGAGAAGTCTGCTCTGGTACTGGCTCCAGCTTACTCACAGTGGTTTCCGGTAACAAGGTGGATGGTCCCTTCGTGGCAACAGCGTCCCCTCTACCTCCAACCACAACTGGTTCCCCGGCTGGCGGAAAGATTATTTCTGGTTGGACTACAAGCCCCCAGTCCCAACCCTACGCTGCTCTCCTGCTTCTGGATGGATAGGCCCCTCAGACAGCCTAGCAGCCAGATGTCCCCAGGATAGGCCTCAGGCTTCCGGCCTAGCAGCCTGGGGCAGCACAACACACGTCCACCCAGACAGCCGTCCAGGTGGCACAGAGCCCCCGATCACCGGACCTTACCCAAATAAATAGGCTCTCCCAGCAGGCCAAGGGACCAAAGAAAATCCCTGCCCATTGGTTGAGACACCCCATTTATTCCTAATCTGCCTTTGCTATGCCCTTGTTTTATCCAATCTCACCAGCTACAGTGCCCCCTAGTGACAGAAGAGAAGCAAGAGAGCAAGTCCAGAATTAGGAGATCAATTGATTTCCCCCTAACAATTTGCCAAGGCAACTAAATTTGATTTACCTAAACATCAGGGTGCTACATATGTTTTCGGGTGTAACATGGCAAAATGTGGAAAATTTCAAGGGGTATGAATACTTTTTCAAGGCGCTGTATGTGACGTGCTGCGTAAATTGACAGCCCTTTATAAGAACCTATAAGAACCTATATTAACCACTTTAAGACTGGGCCTCTTTTTTAGATGTGGTGTTTAAAAACAGGTTTTTTTTGCTAGTAAATTACTTAAAACCCCCAAACATTATACTTTTTTTCCCCCAACATCCTAGAGAATAAAATGGCGGTTGTTGAAATACTTTCGGTCACACCGTACAAGCGCACTTTTTTTGAAAAAATACACTTTTTGGAATTAAAAAATAAGAAAACAGTAAAGTTAGCCCAGTTTTTTTTTTTTATATTGTGAAAGATAATATTACGGCGAGTAAATTGATATCCAACATGTCACGCTCCAAAATTGCGCCCGCTCGTGGAATGGCGACAAACTTTTAGCCTTAAAAATCTCCATAGGCGACATTTAAAAAATTCTACCTGTTGCAAGTTTTGCATTACAGAGGAGGTCTAGGGCTAGAATTATTGCTCTCGCTCTACTGATTAAGGCGATACCTCACATATGCGTTTGAACACTGTTTTTATATGCAGGCGCTACTCACATATGCGTTCGCTTCTGCGCAAGAGCTTGGCGGGAAGGGGCGCATTTACATTTATTTATTTTTCTTATTCATTTTACCTTTTATTTTATATTTTTACACTGTTTAAAAAAAAAATGGCACTTTTATTCCTATTACAAGGAATGTAAACATCCCTTGTAATAGAAAAAAAGCATGACAGGACCTCCTAAATATGAGATCCGGGGTCAAAAAACCTCACATCTCATATTTACACTAAAATGCAATAAAAAAATTAAAATAAATGTTGTCATTAAACAAAAAAAAAACTTTCCGAAGGTCATAGAGATTGCCGGGGCACAATCTGTCTCTTGGAAATCTCACCTTCCGGCGCCGGTGGATTCCTTCTCCGGCTCTCCGATCGCACGGGCGAGCCAGTAGAAGAAATGGAGGACGTCCTCCCGCCGCCTGCAAGGACGTTCCAGTGGCGGCACTGCCGCTACGATTGTTCTTACGGTGCGGGGAATCGCCAGCCGAAAAAGATTATATCTGGATGATGACTGTAGCTGCAGGCATCATTCAGATATCCCCACTCAAAGTCCAGGACGCCATATGACATATCCTGGGCAGGAAGTGGTACTGCTAAAGAGAACCTGTCTATTCAACAAAAAGTTGAGTGATCCTACTTATTAATCGGGGGAAGGATCTTATTCCATCTAAATTTGAGGACAAAGATCAATGGACTGTTATGAAATGCTGATTCGTAAGCTTGTATTCACACTTCAAAAACAGTGTAACAATTCTAGAGTACCAAAAGGTTACAATTATTTGCAAATTCCCTCTAGTGTTCTCTAGAATTGTTGCATTGGGATTGATTTACTAAAGGCAAATCCACTGCGCACTACAAGCACACTGCAAGTGCACATAGAAGTGCAGTTGCTGTAGATCTGAAGGAAAGATCTGAAATGAGGGGAAGCTCTGCTGATTTCTATCATCCAATCATGTGCAAAAAAAAAAAAAAATGCTGTTTATTATTGTCCTTGCATGCCCCCCTCAGATCTACAGCGACTGCACTTCCAAGTGCACTTGCAGTGCACAGTGGACTTGCCTTTAGTAAATAAATCCCTGGATCTCTCATGCCCTGTACACACGGTCAGACATTCCGACCACAAAATCCGTTGGATTTTTTCAGACGGATTTTGTCCTAAACTTGTCTTGCATACACACGGACACTCGGACAAAGTTTTCCGATCGTTCGGAACGAGGTGACGTTCGTTGTGTACGACGGGACTACGTAGAGGCGGAGGGCACTGGATTGCGGCGGACCGCCGGCCGAACACGGGGATACCGGGGTTATGGTAGCTAGCTGCTGCCATAACAACGATATCCGTCCCCAAAGTAGGGACGTACATCGGCGTGCGGCGGTCCCGAAGTGGTTAATAATGTAACCAAATATCACATTTTTCTTTTACTTTCTTTTTAGCTGCAGTGCAGAAACAAAAAAATAAAAAATAAAATACATAAATTATCTGAATTTCCTGCACCTGTCTTCGGACTGTCACTTCACATGAATTCCTATTGTTTTTCTACCGCATTCCTCAAATATCTGTATTTCCCCGGCGCTGTAACCGTTGCACCGCACTACTTCCACATTCCTTGCTGGTTGGATGGTGTATATATTGCTTTTACTAGGGTCTGACTGCAGGGGTGCAGCATCTATATCATTAGGGGCCCCAAAGTTTCTTCCCCCCTCACCCGCCCTGAGTGCTCATATTAACCATTTCCCATCTTCCTGTTAATGAAGTCGCAAAGCAAGCCGAAAAGAAGTCTTGCAGGATGTCGGCTGCCAAAGTCGCATGACTTTGAAGCCTCATAGATGTGAATTGGCACTTAGGAATGCCGGTTACTAAGCTTGTATTCCCACTTCAAAAACAGTGTCACAATTCTAGAGAACGCCAGAGGGAATGTAACCAATGGTTACATTTATTTGTTAATTCCTTTTAGCATTCTGTAGAATTGTTACATTGTATCTCTTGTTACAAAGATGTACAGTATGTATTTCCTATACTCCTAAGCTCCATCTAGTGGCCATAATGCATATTTTACTTTGTACTTTGCAGGGTAAACTGTGTAATTTATTGGGCATTAATTAGAGAATTATTGTGCCCAGTGCAAGCTGTACATAACCAGTGATTACCCTTAGCCCTTGTACACATGGTCGGAGATTCCGAAAACCAAATCCGTCGGATTTTGTCAGAAACTGTTGCATACACACGGTCGGACAAAGTTGTCGGAAAATCCGACGTGATGACGTTATTTAGTTACGACGGGACTATGTTCAGGCTAGTAGCCAATAGCTTTGGTGTAGGAAATTGATCTGAGCATGCGTGGCACTTTGTCCGATCGGAATTCTCTACACATGATCGGAGTATGTCCGATCGGAGCATTTTGTCGGAAAATATTTCCGGCAAGTTGGAAAAGTTGGTCCGACGGATATTCCGACGGAAACAGTCCGATGCAGACCACACACAGTCGGAATATCCGACAAAACGCTCCGATCGGACACATTCCGACGGAATCTCCGACCGTGTTTACAAGGGCTTAGAGTGGCCACTTGCTTATCGATATCAGCATTTAATCGATCATTTGACGTAAATGAAAAAAAAGAGTCATAAAAACGAAAAACGTTGAATTGATTTATTGTGCTCGGGATCACTTTCGACTGGCGGTAGCAGAACGTTGTCAATCATTTTGGATCGAATGCACTGCATGTGTGTCAGAGAACCAATCATAATAGATAATAATCACATGATTGATTTTAATAGAAAGTTTCTGATCGATCATATTTTTAAAGCGATACCACATGTGTTGGATCGTTCGATATTTAAATCAGCGATTAATCATTTGTTTGCGATCACTCATACACAGATCCATAACATGGTCACTATTACATTGGTGATCCACTGTTTATTTATTTTTCATTCAGCCCCCTAACAGATTCCTCCATCCACACAAATGAGGTTCAATGGAGGAATCAACCCCCTGCCGGGACACTGCATTCTGACAGCGACATCTAATTGGCCGCAGCCGCTAATCGAGATGGTCATACACACTGATCAGAATTCAGCCAGTTCAGCTAATGAATGGAGGAATCCCCCACCGGGACATTGTATTGTGACAGCGGCACTTGCTGCTGTCACAATACACTGATGAGCAGCTGCAGCCACTATTCGAGAGAAATCTTCCAGCATAGCCCTTCAACAGAAGTCAATTAGTCGATCAGCTTCTGTTTAGTGAGGATGGCTACTAGACATGTGCAATTAGTTTAGTTTCCGAATTCCTTTTTTAACAAATTTTGACAAATTAGTTAATTCCGAAAACTTTCCCACTTTCAAATTTTTGCATTTTCAAAATTTCGGAAATTCTAAATTTCAGAAGTTCGGAGATTTGAAGTTTTGGAAATTCGTAAAGTTCATAAAATTTAAAAATTCAAAAATTTGGAAATTTGAAAATCCAAAAGTAAGGATGAAAATCTGAAGATTCGAAAACCCGAAAATCTGAAACAATAACTAATAATAAATATTAAATTATAGGTATTGGAATTGCATTTCAAACTTAGCTGTTAGCGAACGTAACGAGTACGAATTTTCCGAAGTTACGAATGATCTGAAATAACGAATTTCGTATCTAAACGAATGTAATGTAATGATCTTATAATAATAATTAACAACAATAATAATAAAACCTTTTTATTATTATTATTTATTATTAATTTGTTCCATTCTATTTGTTTAGATGCGGCATTCGTTATTTTGGATAATTCGTAGCTTCAGATAAATTTGTATTAGTTTGAAAGGAAATTCCAATACCTATAATTTAATAGTTAGTTATTATTAGTTAGTTATTATTTTGAATTTTACAGATTTTCTGTCTTTTTTTTCAGATTTTCAAATATTTCGGATTTTTGAATTTTTTAATTTCCGAAAAAAAAGAAAAAGAAGAAAAAAAAAAAGAAGAAACTAAAAAGAAATAATTTTTTGGTCGGTGCACATGTCTAATGGTTACACAGAATTCGGCCAGTTCAGCAGATGGAAGGAGGATCTTCCCCATGTATTTTGAGAGAAGTACCTGCTGCGGTCAGAATACACTGATCAGCGGCTGCAGCCAATTTGCTGCAGCCGCTAAATGAGAACAAAATTTCCAGCATGTGCCTGTAACAGAAGCCGATTAACCTCTTCCCGCCCACGCTATAGGCGAAAGACAGCTACAGCAGGGGCGTAAATTGCCAGGAGGGATTCCATGTACGTCCTCTCGTGCATGTGCTGCCTGCACGCCCCCTGCGGAGCACGGCCGTGCACTCTGTGATCAGCGAGTCATTGAGATCCCGGCCTTTACCACATGATCAGCTGTGAGCCAATGACAGCTGATCGCAGGATGTAAACAGAAGCCGGTAATGATCAGTGCGAGGAGAAAAAAAATGAGCCAATTACCGGCTTGTGTAAACGGGGCATCAGTCCTACACAGTGACAGCCACTGCTGCTAAGCATTGCCCACCAGTGACACCTATCAGTTCCCTTCAGTGACACCTATCAGTGCCCATCAGTGCCGCCTCATCAGTACCCACCAGTGCCACCTATCAGTGCCCATCAGTACCACCTATCAGTACCCATCAGTGCCACCTATCATTGCCCACCAGTGCCACCTATAAGTGCCCATCAGTGCTGCCAATCAGTGCCCAATCTTCAGTGCCACCTATCAGTGCCCCCTATCAGTTTCCTTCAGTGACACCTATCAGTGCCCATCAGTGCCACCTATCAATGCCCCCCAGTAACACCTATCAGTACCCATCAGTGCCACCTATCATTGCCCAACAGTACCACTTATAAGTGCCCATCAGTGCTGCTAATCAGTGCCCAATCTTCAGTGCCACCTATCAGTACCCCCTATTAGTTTCCTTCAGTGACACCTATCAGTTCCCTTCAGTGACACCTGAAATTGGCCTGGGCAAAAAGGGGGTATAGGTGCTCAGTAAGCAAGCGGTTAATCGATCAGCTTCTGTTTATCCTCTTTAGTGAGAGAGGCCACACACTGATCAGTTCTTGGCCAGTTCTGCAGGTGGTACTCCCCATATAAGTACTTGCTGCTGTCACAATACACTGATCAGTGGCTGCAGCCGTTTAAGATATTGGCCGATTGGCTGCAGCCACTAGTTGAGAAAACCTTTTGAGTATGTCCCTCCAACAGAAGTTGATGAAACGATCGGCATTCAGTTGGTCCCTCCTGAACCAGCCCCATTCTGATGACTGTATGGCCGGCTTTAGAGATGGCTCCCTGCATACGTGCTGGGGGAGGAAGAGTATTCTAGGAGGATATCATTAATCCTCCAGGAGAGACAATGGCATTACTCAACTCCAACCCAGGACTGGTCTTTCCAGTTTGCAGTGACCCTGTCACCAAAACACAGTGGAGGTGACACCGGTGATGGCCTAATACTATATAAGGAATGTAGTCTGTCACTGCAGCAAGGAAAACAAATATGTCTGCCCCCCAGGTAAAAGGGCGAGAGGTCCATCCCAAGGACAAAAGGTTTATCCAAACCCAAGAACAAAAATGGAATATAGAGCAGCTGACCAGACCCTAGATATGGTGGCTGCATTCGTTTTCTTTTTTTTTTTAACAGGCTAAGAACATTTTCAGTAAGCACAGAAATAATGGTTGATCCTGCTCCTTTGTTTTTTACATGCTGATCCTGTGAACAATCCGCCTGTCCTTGGGTGGTTACGTTCACTTCTTCACTGTATTTATGGAGGAGACTTTGTTGTCACCCAGGCTGCGCTACAAACATGTGAATCTCCATAACATCAGGGTGGGAGAGATCAGTAGTTTACACTAGAAGGATAAGGACATGTTGTCTTTAACCGCTTCCCGACCAGTGCACGCCGATATACGTCGGCAGAATGGCAATGGTGAGCAAAAGGGCGTACATGTATGTCCCCTTTAAGGAGCGGCCCTGCCGCATTCTCCGTGATCACATGTCCTGTGGACTCGATGTCCGCCGGGTGCCTGCGATCGTTTCACGTAGGGGTAGAACTGGGAGATGCTTTTGTAAACAAGGCATTTCCCTGTTCTGCCTAGTGACAGGACAGAGATCACTGCTCTCTGTCATCGAGAGCGGTGATCGCTGTCATGTGTGTTGAAGCCCACCCCCCTCCCACAGTTAGAATCACTCCCTAGGACACATTTAACCCCTTGATCGCCCCTTAGTATTTAACCCCTTCCCTGCCAATGTAATTTACACAGTAATCAGTGCATTTTTATAGCACTGATTGCTGTTTAAATGACAATGTTCCCAAAATAGTGTCAAAAATGTCTGATGTGCCCACCATAATGTCACAGTCCTGAAAAAAATTGCAAATCGCTGCCATTACTAATAAAAAAAATGAATAAGAAAAATGCTATAAAACTATCCCCTATTTTGTAAACGCTATAACTTTTGCGCAAACCAATCAATATACGCTTATTGCGTTTTTTCTTTTTTTTTAACCAAAAATATGTAGAAGAATAGAATCGGTCTAAACCGAGGAGAAATTTTTTTTTAAATACATTTTTGGGGGATATTAATAATGTGTTTTTCAAAATTGTCGCTCTTTTTTTGTTTATAGCGCAAAAAATAAAAACCGCAGAAGTGATCAAATACCACCAAAAGAAAGCTCTATGGTAAAAAAAGGACATCCACTTTTTGAGGTGGGAATGAGGGACACCTATCAGTAAAAGCATGCAGGCATAGGACACACCCCTCTGGCCACGCCCCCTTAAAGGAGAATTGTACAAAAAAAAAACACAAGTGTTTTTTTTTTTTTACCACTACTATTCCTTTATATGGGTTTTGGAATTTACAAATGCAGCAATTTAGAAATCAGATGAAAGGTTTAGCGCTGGAAAACACTTTTTTATAGATAAAAAGTGCATTTTATATACAACTATATAGATCAGACCAAAACGAGGGACAAACGAGGAGGAAAGTGGGACAGAGGGACATTGCTCCAAATCTGGGACAGTCCCTCAAAATTCGGGACAGTTGGGAGGTATGCGATATGCGAGCTGAAATGGGGGTGTGTCACTAACGATGTATTGACACTCCTGGCAATTTGCATACGGCAGTGTGAACTGCTGTGTGAGTCGGGTGCGATGCAGGAACCAGCAGTGGATTCACAGGGTTGCCGCATAACAAGTGTGAACCGAGCCTTAAAGTGATTGTAAATGATTTATTTTAGTATTTTTTTTTTTAAATAACAATCATATCATACTTACCTCCACTGTGCAACAAATTTTGCACAGAGTAGCCCCAAACCTCCTCTTCTGGGGTCCCTCGGTCGGCTCCTCCCCGCATCAGATAACCCCCTAAGAGAAGCGCTCTCCCGAGGGGGTTACCTTGCAGGCGCCCTCCCTGAGTCCAGCATTTGCGTCCCCAGACATGAATGCAGGACTCTGCCCCGCCCCCCCGACGCCCGCATCATTGGATTTGATTGACAGCAGCGGGAGCCAATGGCTGCACTGCTGTAAATCTATCCAATCAAGAGCCGAGAACCCCGGGCAGAGAGGGGAAGAGCACGTCTCTGACGGGTGAATACAGGACTCAGGTAAGTAAAACGGGGGTTGGGGGCTGGGTGTAGCGTTGCCACCTTTTCTTCAAGTCAAACCTGAACACCTGAGCACAGCAATTTTCCTTTGTATTATAAACTATACATATATTTTGCTATTAAATAGCATTTCTAATCATATGAAATGAATAACAAGAGTCCCCCCTTACATCGGAGTCCAGAGTTCCCCTTTTACATCTAAACCCGCAGAGTTCCCTTTCACTGTAAGGGGGGACTCTGCAGACTCTGAAGTAAGGGAGAACTCTGGGGACTCTGATTTGAGGGGGAACACTGAGAACTCTGATGTACGGGGAGGACTCTGATATAAGGAGGAACATTGTGGCTTCTGGTGTAAAGGGGACCTCTGATGTAAGGGGTGCTCTGAGAACCCTGATTTACCTTAGTGTACTCACTCAGGGGCAGGAGAGAGAAGGGGGGGAGACTTCAGTCACAGGCAGGGATGGATGGTGAGCTCACTCTCCTCTTGGCAGTCTCAATCAGATGTATCTGAGGCTGCTGGACTTCAAATTTCCTGCCCCCGCTAAGGCACGGCACCGGGGAATAGTGTGTGGGCAGACACAGAGGGGTAGGGGCTGGAGTAAGCGGAGCAGATT
The DNA here is from genome assembly GCF_037356315.1 of Lithobates pipiens. Lineage (NCBI taxonomy): Eukaryota > Metazoa > Chordata > Amphibia > Anura > Ranidae > Lithobates > Lithobates pipiens. The sequence goes on along the minus strand of NW_027507790.1, from coordinate 269,450,960 downwards.
GAGCCCTCTCTCCTTTCCTGTCTGTGTGTGTGTTTGGGGGGGGGGGGGGGGGGTTTGGATTGTTAGTGCTGGCTTTGGGCAGCATAAAAGAGAGTGTAATGCTGCGTACACACGACCAGACTTTCCGGCAGACTAGGCCTGACGGGATCAGTCCGTTGGACAAGCCGATCGTGTGTGGGCTAATCTGACCGTTTAAAAAAAAAAAAAAAAAAAATGAGACGGCCCTAGAAATAGAACGTTTCAAATCTGTCCAGCGGACTAAATATCGAGAAAACCGTTTGTGTGCTGGTCCGATGGACCAAATACAACGCAAGGGCAGCTATTGGCTACTGGCTATTGAACTTCCTTGTTTAGTCCCGTTTACGTCATCATGTTTAAAACGAACGGACTTTCGACCAGACTTCAGTCCGTTCGTGTGTGGCCAAGTCCATTCATTCGGAAAATCCGTTGGGAAGACCGTCGGACCTAGTCTGCCGGAAAGTCCGATAGTGTGTACGCGGCATAACAGACACTCTCAGCTTATACAACTGCTGGTGCAATGTGTGTGACAGTTGATGGTGCAGGGTGTGTGGCAGTTGCTGGTGCACAGTGTGTGGTAGTTTATGGTGCACAGTGTGTGGCAGTTGATGGTGCAGGGTGTGTGGCAGTTGCTGGTGCAAGGTGTGTGGTAGTTTATGGTGCAGGGTGTGTGGCAGTTGCTGGTGCAGGGTGTGTGGCAGTTGCTGGTGTAGTTGCTGGTGCAGGGTGCGTGGCAGTTGCTGGTGTAGTTGCTGGTGCAGGGTGTGTGGCAGTTGCTGGTGTAGTTGCTGGTGCAGGGTGCGTGGCAGTTGCTGGTGCAGGGTGCGTGGCAGTTGCTGGTGCAGTTGCTGGTGCAGGGTGTGTGGCAGTTGCTGGTGTAGTTGCTGGTACAGGGTGTGTGGCAGTTTCTGGTGTAGTTGCTGGTGCAGGGTGCATGGCAGTTGCTAGTGCCGCGTGCGTGGCAGTTGCTGGTGCAGTTGCTGGTGCAGGGTGTGTGGCAGTTGCTGGTGTAGTTGATGGTGCACGGTGTGTGGTAGTTTATGGTGCACGGTGTGTGGTAGTTTATGGTGCACAGTGTGTGGCAGTTGATAGTGCAGGGTGTGTGGCAGTTGCTGGTGCAAGGTGTGTGGTAGTTTATGGTGCAGGGTGCATGGCAGTTGCTGGTGTAGTTGCTGGTGCAGGGTGTGTGGCAGTTGCTGGTGTAGTTGCTGGTGCAGGGTGCATGGCAGTTGCTGGTGCAGGGTGCGTGGCAGTTGCTGGTGTAGTTGCTGGTGCAGGGTGTGTGGCAGTTGCTGGTGCAGGGTGCGTGGCAGTTGCTGGTGTAGTTGCTGGTGCAGGGTGCATGGCAGTTGCTGGTGCAGGGTGCGTGGCAGTTGCTGGTGTAGTTGCTGGTGCAGGGTGTGTGGCAGTTGCTGGTGTAGTTGCTGCTGCAGGGTGCGTGGCAGTTGCTGGTGCAGGGTGCGTGGCAGTTGCTGGTGCAGTTGCTGGTGCAGGGTGTGTGGCAGTTGCTGGTGCAGGGTGCGTGGCAGTTGCTGGTGTAGTTGCTGGTGTAGAGTGCGTGGCAGTTGCTGGTGCAGGGTGCGTGGCAGTTGCTGGTGTAGTTGCTGGTGCAGGGTGCATGGCAGTTGCTGGTGCAGGGTGCGTGGCAGTTGCTGGTGTAGTTGCTGGTGCAGGGTGTGTGGCAGTTGCTGGTGTAGTTGCTGCTGCAGGGTGCGTGGCAGTTGCTGGTGCAGGGTGCGTGGCAGTTGCTGGTGCAGTTGCTGGTGCAGGGTGTGTGGCAGTTGCTGGTGTAGTTGCTGGTGCAGGGTGTGTGGCAGTTGCTGGTGTAGTTGCTGGTGCAGGGTGCGTGGCAGTTGCTGGTGCAGGGTGCATGGCAGTTGCTGGTGCAGGGTGCGTGGCAGTTGCTGGTGCAGGGTGCGTGGCAGTTGCTGGTGCAGGGTGCGTGGCAGTTGCTGGTGCAGTTGCTGGTGCAGGGTGTGTGGCAGTTGCTGGTGTAGTTGATGGTGCAGGGTGTGTGGTAGTTTATGGTGCACAGTGTGTGGTAGTTTATGGTGCAGGGTGCGTGGCAGTTCCTGGTGTAGTTGCTGGTGCAGGGTGTGTGGCAGTTGCTGGTGTAGTTGCTGGTGCAGGGTGTGTGGCAGTTGCTGGTGTAGTTGCTGGTGCAGGGTGTGTGGCAGTTGCTGGTGTAGTTGCTGGTGCAGGGTGTGTGGCAGTTGCTGGTGCAGGGTGTGTGGCAGTTGTTGGTGCATGGTGCGTGGCAGTTGTTGGTGCAGGGTGCGTGGCAGTTGCTGGTGTTGTTGCTGGTGCAGGGTGTGTGGCAGTTGCTGGTGTAGTTGCTGGTGCAGGGTGTGTGGCAGTTGCTGGTGTAGTTGCTGGTGCAGGGTGTGTGGCAGTTGCTGGTGTAGGGTGCGTGGCAGTTGCTGGTGCAGGGTGCATGGCAGTTGCTGGTGTAGAGTGCGTGGCAGTTGCTGGTTCAGGGTGCATGGCAGTTGCTGGTGCAGGGTGCGTGGCAGTTGCTGGTGTAGTTGCTGGTGCAGGGTGCGTGGCAGTTGCTGGTGCAGGGTGCGTGGCAGTTGCTGGTGCAGGGTGCGTGGCAGTTGCTGGTGCAGGGTGCATGGCAGTTGCTGGTGCAGTTGCTGGTGCAGGGTGTGTGGCAGTTGCTGGTGTAGTTGATGGTGCAGGGTGTGTGGTAGTTTATGGTGCACAGTGTGTGGTAGTTTATGGTGCAGGGTGCGTGGCAGTTCCTGGTGTAGTTGCTGGTGCAGGGTGTGTGGCAGTTGCTGGTGTAGTTGCTGGTGCAGGGTGTGTGGCAGTTGCTGGTGTAGTTGCTGGTGCAGGGTGTGTGGCAGTTGCTGGTGCAGGGTGTGTGGCAGTTGTTGGTGCATGGTGCGTGGCAGTTGCTGGTGCAGGGTGTGTGGCAGTTGCTGGTGCAGGGTGTGTGGCAGTTGCTGGTGCAGGGTGTGTGGCAGTTGCTGGTGTAGTTGCTGGTGCAGGGTGTGTGGCAGTTGCTGGTGTAGTTGCTGGTGCAGGGTGTGTGGCAGTTGCTGGTGTAGGGTGCGTGGCAGTTGCTGGTGCAGGGTGCATGGCAGTTGCTGGTGTAGTTGCTGGTGCAGGGTGTGTGGCAGTTGCTGGTGTAGTTGCTGGTGTAGGGTGCGTGGCAGTTGCTGGTGCAGGGTGCATGGCAGTTGCTGGTGTAGAGTGCGTGGCAGTTGCTGGTTCAGGGTGTGTGGCAGTTGCTGGTGTAGTTGCTGGTGCAGGGTGCGTGGCAGTTGCTGGTGTAGTGGCAGTTGCTGGTGCAGGGTGTGTGGCAGTTGCTGGTGTAGTTGCTGGTGCAGGGTGCGTGGCAGTTGCTGGTGTAGTTGCTGGTGCAGGGTGTGTGGCAGTTGCTGGTGTAGTTGCTGGTGCAGGGTGCGTGGCAGTTGCTGGTGCAGGGTGCGTGGCAGTTGCTGGTGCAGTTGCTGGTGCAGGGTGTGTGGCAGTTGCTGGTGTAGTTGCTGGTACAGGGTGTGTGGCAGTTGCTGGTGTAGTTGCTGGTGCAGGGTGCGTGGCAGTTGCTAGTGCCGGGTGCGTGGCAGTTGCTGGTGCAGTTGCTGGTGCAGGGTGTGTGGCAGTTGCTGGTGTAGTTGATGGTGCAGGGTGTGTGGCAGTTGCTGGTGCAAGGTGTGTGGTAGTTTATGGTGCAGGGTGCATGGCAGTTGCTGGTGTAGTTGCTGGTGCAGGGTGTGTGGCAGTTGCTGGTGTAGTTGCTGGTGCAGGGTGCATGGCAGTTGCTGGTGCAGGGTGCGTGGCAGTTGCTGGTGTAGTTGCTGGTGCAGGGTGTGTGGCAGTTGCTGGTGTAGTTGCTGCTGCAGGGTGCGTGGCAGTTGCTGGTGCAGGGTGCGTGGCAGTTGCTGGTGCAGTTGCTGGTGCAGGGTGTGTGGCAGTTGCTGGTGTAGTTGCTGGTGCAGGGTGTGTGGCAGTTGCTGGTGTAGTTGCTGGTGCAGGGTGCGTGGCAGTTGCTGGTGCAGGGTGCATGGCAGTTGCTGGTGCAGGGTGCGTGGCAGTTGCTGGTGCAGGGTGCGTGGCAGTTGCTGGTGCAGGGTGCGTGGCAGTTGCTGGTGCAGTTGCTGGTGCAGGGTGTGTGGCAGTTGCTGGTGTAGTTGATGGTGCAGGGTGTGTGGTAGTTTATGGTGCACAGTGTGTGGTAGTTTATGGTGCAGGGTGCGTGGCAGTTCCTGGTGTAGTTGCTGGTGCAGGGTGTGTGGCAGTTGCTGGTGTAGTTGCTGGTGCAGGGTGTGTGGCAGTTGCTGGTGTAGTTGCTGGTGCAGGGTGTGTGGCAGTTGCTGGTGTAGTTGCTGGTGCAGGGTGTGTGGCAGTTGCTGGTGCAGGGTGTGTGGCAGTTGTTGGTGCATGGTGCGTGGCAGTTGTTGGTGCAGGGTGCGTGGCAGTTGCTGGTGTTGTTGCTGGTGCAGGGTGTGTGGCAGTTGCTGGTGTAGTTGCTGGTGCAGGGTGT